>NC_030681.2:100479953-100719953 GCF_000004195.4 Xenopus tropicalis | reverse complement strand
ATATGTGGATCTTCTCCCCATATGCCCACCTAGGCCAAAAAGCTTGAATTACAATTTATAAAAGTGCCAAAATCTGCACCATCAACCATCAATAACAACATTTGAGTAATTAATACTGTATTATTATAGAAGCCACTATCCTCCCACCCAATCCCACAGTTAAGATAATTTGATTACATAGGGAGTTAGTGCTTTTCCACAAACTACACCACACAGTGGGATATAAAATTGGCTTTTATTGTTAATACCACTCACTCTCGCATAAAAACCTTAATGTGTTCAATTTAACACTGTGCTATTTACATTGAATAAAAACCAAGTTTGGTTGTAGTGTTTCAATCCCAAACCTTTGTACATTAGGCATGGAAAAAGATATGCATAGGGGACGTCAAGCATTTGAGCAGGTTGGTCATATTTAGATAGAAAGGTATATACAAATGCAATTGTGCATATAAATTAAATAAAGAATTTCTCTAAATCGATTGTTGTCCATCAGTGATCTCCAACCAGTATCTCATTAGCAACGTGTTGCTCCCCAACCCCTTGGATGTTGCTCCCAGTGGCCTCAAAGCAGGTAGTTATTTTTAAATTTCTGCCTTGGAGACAAGTTTTACTTTTTGCTCATCCACGAGCAGTCCACAAGGTTCTACCAAATAGTCAATCGCAGCCCTTATTTGGCACCCCCAAAGGACTTTTTTCATGCTTGTGTGGCTCACCAACACTTTTTACATCTGACTGTGACTCATGAGTAAAAAAGGTTTGGGACCCTGTTGTACAGTATACTGCAGGAGTCCGCAAGCTTTTTGACCTGTGAGCCACATTTAAATTTAAAAAGAGTTTGGGAGCAACACAAGCATTCGAATAAGGTCAGTAAGGCCAAATAGGGGCTGTAATTGATTATTTGGTAGCCCCCATGTTGTTGGCAGCCTATAGGAGACTCTGTTTGGCAGCACATCTAGTTTTTATGCAACCAAAACTCTCCTCCATGCCCAGAATTCAAAAATAAGCACCTCCTTTAAGTCCACTTGGAGCAAAATTCAAGGGGTTGGAGAGCAACATGTTGTTCACAAGCCTCTAGTTGGGGATCACTGGTAGTGAGTTGAATATACAAATATGTCAAATTTATATATAGAACTTAATATTGTATATTGTTACTACTAAGCGCAATTGCATATGGGTTATACTCCGGTAATTAACAAGGAATCAAGAACAATAAAGAATGCAATTAAATCACTAAAATTCAATAAAATCACTCACAGCTCCAAAGGGCATGTACATTGGCTTACTAGTTATTACATGTGTGCACGATTCACTCTTCCAGGGACCCTTGGGTAGGTGTGTGTGAATATAAAGGTTTTAGCAATCCATCCGCCTTTTATACTATTCTTCTGCCATCTTTCCAGTATACCTTTGTCCTATTGATATTTCCATATTGTCTCCATATGCAAGTATATTTGTACTCATTTAAGTAACATTAGGAAGCATGTACAGTGCAAGAACAGATGCAAACCACTATGTTTTGATTTTTGTTAATTTTCCACCCTGTCTTTGATTAGTGCTTTTAGGTGCAGGCCTTCGTGCTTCAGAATGGACACCAAAGACTTATGTCTTCCATGAATACAGTACTGTCCAGTCAGCAGTGCTGTATTCATGAGCAGCAGGTTAAATACAGGGCCGGATTGTGCTAAAAATGCACTGGCATAATTGTATGTAATCCCAGTGCCACAAGGCCATCCCTTTCTCTGCCCCTTCACCACGCGCCTGTCAGGATCACAAGCATGCACGTCCATTTAGTTCACACACTGGGGACAGGACTAGCTGAAGTTTTCTGCACGTCCTTTCCCCATTACTCCGTATGTGAGCAAAGTTTCAGTGCAGCTTGGACGGCATGCTGGCCTTAAATTTGTGCCACCCTAGGCCTAGGCACAAATTCAGGCCTGTATGTAGGGTATGGCTTTTATATAGGTGCTGTTGATAAATGAGGTTATCTTTTTCACACAACTGAATTATGTGAGTGACTCATTCATTACACTTTGTTTTTTTTAATACATATGTATGTATGACTACGTTACTAATAGATCTAAGTGCAATGATAATTTTGACACCTCTGATTTGGAAATCAGATTCAGAAACCTGCCTCACAGGTTATAAATAATCCCAAGAATATACAAAGATAAACATTGTACACCTTAGGGCTCTGGCACACGGGAAGATTAGTCGCCCAGGCGCCTTTTTTGGCGCCTGATCAAAATCTTTTAACCTGGCCGATCAGCGAGTCGACCGATATCAGCAGCCTCCTGCGATATCGGTCAACTCGCTGACTGGCTATACACGCACCGAATATCGTACGAAACAAGGTTTATATAGAACTTAATATTGTATATTGTTACTACTAAGCAAAATTGCGTATGGGTTATACTCCGGTAATTAACAAGGAATCAAGAGCAATACAGAATGCATATGTAGGGTATGGCTTTTATATAGGTGCTGTTGATAAATGAGGTTATCTTTTTCACACAACTGAATTATGTGAGTGACTCATTCATTACACTTTGTTTTTTTTAATACATATGTATGTATGACTACATTACTAATAGATCTAAGTGCAATGATAATTTTGACACCTCTGATTTGGAAATCAGATTCAGAAACCTGCCTCACAGGTTATAAATAATCCCAAGAATATACAAAGATAAACATTGTACACCTTATGTTGCATGTACTCTTTCCTGCACCTATTAACTATTCTCACAATCTGACAACTCCAATCTCAATAAAGAAATAAAACTGGCTCCTCATATTTTCTCCAAAGTGAAATATTATGGTGAAGACACACACAGCTACTAGTCACAGATACTTTTTCATGGCTACTAAATGCCAGAAAATAGACCATACTGAGAATTGCTTCTGCTAAAACACACGTAGAGACAATAATCAGTAAATGATCAGCATTGTCTATTTTTGTAGAAGCTGCTACTAGTAGCTCCATGTGTCTTCACCCTAAAGGTGGCCACACACGTGACGATTTGCGATCTTTCCAAGGGTCGCACGAAAGATCTTTCAATCGGCCACCAACATTCAGGGCTGAAACGGCAGATAAGGAGGTAGAAGCAATAGGATTTCTACCTCCTTCTGCCGATTCAGCCCTGAAGGCAGATTTTGCTCAGGCGCCTTCTATGGTGCTCGATCAAAATCTTTTAACCCGCCCGATCGGCGAGTTGACCGATATCATCACAGCCTCCTGTGATATCGGTCGACTTGCCATACACGCAGCGAATATCGTACGAAACGAGGTTTCGTACGATATTATCGGTTCGTGTATGGCCAGCTTAAGGGATGCCAGAGGATTGTGTCACTACTACAGAATTGAAAAGGAAACACTGGACAGATAGCCAGGGACAATTGATTCCTCCTCAGATAACTCCATAACTTAAAAGCACACAGCACTGCCGATGGCTGCCTTCAGGAGAGGACTTCATAACCATTACCCCATGAGGATTGATTGGTTGATGGTACACACAGGTGCAAATTTGCACCCCTAAATACCACTCCCATTTGACTAATTTTGGCAGGTTATTTGAAGTTTTAACACATTTCTGGGGGTTTTGGGGGCTTGTTTTTTGTGTTATTACAGACACCCACAAACACACCACCACCCCAAATAACTATTCGCTGCCACCATCTATCATTAACAGCGATGCCCTCTACACACAGTCAAACACACTCTCCTGCTAGCAGTCAACTAGTTAATTAGCATTTACACAGACAGCTTTCCCTCTACCCACAGACAAGAGGTTAGAACATTTTAGTCCCAAGCGTTCATACAAGCACGTGAGTTTGTTGTTAGAGCCAAAAGACAAAACTTATTAAATTTTATATTTGATATTACAAGAGTAAACCATATAAAAAGATATTACAAAAAGAGACTTACACATAACATTGCAAACAGTAAATAACATAACAGGAAATAAAACACAGAGAAACCCTATGTACATTACCAAGTTAGGAATTTCCTTTGTGTCCTCCTGAGGCAAGAGTTTGGAAACTGGGCACACACCCCCAGCAGAATTGGGACCTCAAGTATGAGCTGTAGTAAGAGGGTCTTTTGCCCTTTTATCCCCTGCTGGGACCCTTCCTCATTACCGTATGCATGAGGAACTTGTCACTTATGACCCCCTGTAGAGGGCTGCACTTCTCAGACCAGTTTCTTGTCATATAATATTGGCACTTGCCAGTATCCAATATTATTATGAAAATATGGGCTTGCTGTAATCCATATGTGGGCGATCAGAATGATACAAAACATGAGGGGTGTCTCATGTCCCAGTCCCCCAGAAACTATCCCTCCAAACTGGTGGGTATAGGCTGTCCCTGTTTGGTATCATTAGGAGCATGTGACCTCCTCATAACCAATATGTGATTTATGAGGATGTGAACCCTAAAGCAAAGGATATGAATACTTTTTTATAATCCATATTTTCTCATAGCTGCACCCCCTGCAGTTCTAGGTCCAAAATTCCCTTTCTTTGCCCCAGCTTTCCCGCCCAGATGGTCTGGCTCCAAATTGTCTTCTAACCCAGATAAGTGTATCACCTTCCCACAGTCCCTTGTTGCATATTTAATTAATTAAGGGTCTCTTGTGGACCCAAAGCCAAATGTTGCCAGGGTTAATCCTGGACATGCCAGAGAAATACTGTTCTGGCATGACACCTTCATTAAAGGAAAGCATGAGAAACCACAAGTTAGGAAAGCTCTTGATACAGACAAATTGGACCTACCCATTGCACATTTTGTTCTACATTAGCACAATTGACCTCAATTCCTTTTAGAAATTCCTGCTGATTGGCTGAGATCCACATTCCTAAGGGGGGGGGAGTGAGTTCTTAGGATTCTTGAGGGAGGGGGGAGCAGGAGGGAGGAGAGAGCTGCGTTACTTAGTTTTTACCTTTCCTTCTCCTTTAAACTTTCCTCAGGACTATCTTTTCACCAGGTTTGATCTGTCAAGTCCCATTGAGTTCTATGGAAGGTTTCCAAAGCCAGACATGAAAGGCATCAAGGCCAGAAAGGTTTTCGTGGCTTAACGAACTTTTCGGCACAAAAATTTTGTGACTTTCGGAACGCAATTCGTACGAACAATAAAAGCATTTTCGTGACATTTTAGAACTTCAGAAATGATTGTGGTTACTCCGAATTTTTACCATATTGTGTTTTAAGCCCAAATCGTATCTTAGTAAATGTACCCCTTATTATCAGGAACTTTTAGGACCTGGGGTTTTTCCATAATTTGAATCACCATGCTTTGTCTACTACAAAATATTTAAACATTAAATACACCCAACAGGACTGTTTTGCCACCAATATGGATTCATGCAGCTTAGTTGGAATCAAGTACAACCTACCGTTCTATTATTACAGAGAAAAAGGAAATACTTTTTAAAAAAACAGATTTATTTAAAATGTGATGTCCTTGCTGTAAATAGGAGCTTTCTGGATATAGGGGTTTCTAGATAAGAGATCCCATACCATGTTTTAAAGGGGCAGGATAAATAAAAAAGTGGTCCACTGTAGTTTGTTTAATAAATCTGTTCCTCATCCTAACATCTTTTCCAGGTTGCAAACATCACTCAGTTGCTGACAGGTTTCACCTGGTTTAACTGGCAGGATTTATCCACTTGCAAGGCACCACTGACCCACAATATTTTGAGTTGTTTCCAGTATGAGGAAATAAACCAACGCTGAAGAAGCACACTAATAAACCACATATTTCCCTGCAGTCATTGTTTGTAATAACATCAAGACCTACTGACCATTTACATGTGACAGGCACAGGGCAGGGCAGCCACGGTCTCTACATAATCACTGGTAAATCTCTCTTTCATTCGGTTCCTGTGTAAATCTGCTCTGCTGCAGTTATGCACAAACTGTGAGAATGGTCAGAAGTCCTTGAGGTTAAACCTAACAATTGGCTGCAGAAACAGGGGAGAAAATCATACTAAGGAATAAAAAGAGGACCAGAAGAAGTAGTATCAGGAGTGGAAGAAAACACATTAAAAGCAATATATGGGATGAAATAGGGGAAGGAGATATTAAAAAAACCTAAAAGACATACAGAAGGAAGAAAAGTGAAGGCAAGCTTAAAACAGAACAAAAATGGCTTTAAAATAATGTTTATCTATTACTGTTAATGGTTACCCTAGAAATAAAAACAGGCATTACAGACCAACCTATGTGTAAGGAAGTTTATAGGAAAGAAGTATTTAAAATGTACTAGTCAGAAAGAATAGTCACATTATAGTCAATTATTTTATACCTCAAAATATTACAAGCATTGAAAAGACAAAACAGAAAATTGATTGCTTTACTAGCAAAGTTCAATCCCAATTTCAACAGTATGAAAATTGAGAAAAGAGAAATATTATGGTGTCACTGAAGTTGCATCCACAAGTGCATTCAGAGGGTGAAAAGGGCCAATAAGGTTTTTTGTTGGAGGGGCCAGCAAGTTGTGTTTGTGTTAAACCTGGGCTGGGACACAAATATATGGACAGTTACTGACTAAGCACGTGGCACTTTTTACTATACATTTCCAGTAAGTACAGTAAAGTGAAGTTTTCAGGTTATTTGAATGTTTGTAATGAGATGACATTCCAGATGGTGGAATAAAGGAATGACAATGACAGGAAGCCACTACTTGGGCAGGCAGCCATGTGAATAATGAGCGAGTGTCTCACCTTGCATTATAATGTGCTGTCAGATAGCAATAAATTAAAGCCTGTGTACGTGAAAATGCTTCTGCCATTACTCATTATGAAAGCTAATTTGTACAGTGCATAGTAAATAAAAATCATTATATGTTTATCTAGTTAATAACTAGATAAATAATATAAGAGGTGGACACACACCTTATATGGACCCCTGTGCTCGTCCCTGGGACTGAGAGGGAAGAGGTGTTACGCCATCTGGCGTCGTCACCAAAGATGCTTTGCAAGAAGGGAGTCTGATGCGGATGAGGCTTAGAGAGAGCTGAGAGGTAAAGCTTTGTGTCTTGGGAAGCTGCTTAAAGTAGAGGGGACTTCTGTACAGAGGAACCCTGTGTATAAATAGAGCTCATATACCCATATCATCCCAGCATCTATATACACACACATGCCATATGTGTGCAGCAGGCAGGCAGTTGATGTACAGATAGGCAGCCCTGAGTGCTGCAGCAGCAGATGACTGGCATGGCCCACTGGCACACAATTCTTCCGCTGAGGAAAGACAGGTCGTTAGTCAGAGGTTGTCTTACAGGAGCTGGATTTTATCTTTGGTGGAGGAAGCAGAACCAGTTATTGTGTGCCATGTTTCTCTCAGCACATAGCCCCCGTAGAAGGTGGGTCAGGAAGAGCCAGTGTATCTCAGGTTTTTCCATCAGCACTTTCTGCATTGCCATTCTGCTTACCTGCCTATTTCTGGAAGGAAAACTTGATGGAAACATGCACCGGCAACAAGCTCTCAGCCTGCATCTATCCTGAGACTCAGATGTATATTGTAGCATTGTTCAATGAGCAGTCAAGCAATTTTAGGGAAGGTGTTTGTGGCATTATTTGGAATAGAACACAATTTACTGCGACAGTCCCAAAGGACTACACAAAGTAGAATTCTATTTACCCTTTTAGTGCTAGGGAATGTACAATGCCCACCATAGTGCCAGTGCCACAGATTATGTTTCCAGTGTGCAAAGTTTTCCATGGCAACTCTCAGCATATACAAGTGACCATCAGCTCTAAACAGGTTACCATGATATTAATCAGAGATGCTGAAAAACTGATACCTGTAATCATTGAACACGTTACAGGCTGATGCTTACCCATGGGTTTTAAAACACAACTAGAGCAGGTGCTGCTCAGAACCCAATTAGAGACTTTTTGTCCTTGTTGGGAAACATCAGTAATACAGTTAAGTTTTATTTGTCACACTATGCTTTATGGGGTTAGTGGTTACAAACAAACAAACACTCTACATGGAAAATGTTGCATTTTTATCCTTGTACGCAAATCCAAAGACAATCGCTCCAGAGATGGGTCTTTCCGCTCTATAAGGGCTTGTGTGAAACCGCTTTATGGCTTTGCATGTGCTGCTCAGAATCTGTGTTTTTTTGGGGGGTCAGCTTACTATTAGGAGCACTTATGACACACAAAATGCAGGCAGTGTGTTTGCAGAAGCTGAAGTGAGCAGTGTTGGCTTTCCAGTATACAGTGGATATAAAAAGTCTACACACCCCTGGTAAAATGTCAGGTTCCTGTGCTGTACAAAAATGAGACAAAGATAAATCATTTCAGAACTTTTTCCACCTTTAATGTGACCTATAAACTGTACCACTCAATTGAAAAACAAACTGAAATCTTTTAGGGGGAGGGAAGAAAACCAAAAAACTAAAATAATGTGGTTGCATAAGTGTGCACACCCTCTTCTAACTGGGGATGTAGCTGTGTTCAGAATTAAGCAGTCACATTCAAAATCATGTTAAATAGGAGTCAGCATACACCTGCCATCATTTAAAGTGCCTCTGATTAACCCCAAATAAAGTTCAGCTGCTCTAGTTGGTCTTTCCTGACATTTTTTAGTCGCATCCCACAGCAAAAGCCCACAAGGTCCACAGAGAGCTTCCAAAGCATCAGAGGGATCTCATTGTTAAAAGATATCAGTCAGGAGAAGGGTACAAAAGAATTTCCAAGGCATTAGATATACCATGGAACACCGTTATCGTTATCATCAAGTGGAGAAAATATGGCACAACAGTGACATTACCAAGACCTGGACGTCCCTCCAAAATTGATGAAAAGACAAGAAGAAAACTGGTCAGGGAGGCTACCAAGAGGCCTACAGCAACATTAATGGAGCTGCAGGAATATCTGGCAAGTACTGGCTGTGTGGTACATGAGACAACAATCTCCCGTATTTTTCATATGTCTGGGCTATGGGGTAGAGTGGCAGACGAAAGCCTTTTCTTACGAAGAAAAACATCCAAGCCAGGCTACATTTTGCAAAAACACATCTGAAGTCTCCCAAAAGCATGTGGGGAAAAGGTGTTATGGTCTGATGAAACCAAGGTTAAACTTTTTGGCCATAATTCCAAAAAAATATGTTTGGCACAAAAACAATACTGCACATCAGCAAAAGAACACCATACCCACAGTGAAGCATGGCAGTGGAAGCATCATGCTTTGGGGCCTTATTCTTCAGCTGGAACTGGGGCCTTAGTTAAGATAGAGGGATTATGAACAGTTCCAAATACCAGTCAATATTGGCACAAAACCTTTAGGCTTCTGTAAAAAAGCTGAACATGAGGAGGAACTTCATCTTTCTACAACTTGTCTTTCACCTGCCTTTTGGCAGACTTTAAATGGATTTTGATATGGGTATTCTCCTTTCTTTTATAAAGCCGAGCTTTGTGGGTCATCCAAGTTATAGTTGTTCTGTGGGAGGTTTCTATTCTAAAATAATGGATTTAACCATGCTCTCAGAGTTTGGAATATGTATTTTCTATAACCCAACCCTGATTGGATCTTCTCCAGCATTGCAGTATTGACAGCTCTTGGGTTTTCATGATGTTGTATGTTTAGATATGTCCACAAACAAACTCCTTCTGGAAATGAATATACAGTATTTATTTTAAGATCATGTGCCACTTTAATTGCACATTTAACTCATTTTAAGATTTCTGAAGGCAGTGGGTTGCACCACAGCTTATATAGTGGGCTCATAGTAATGATGCATTTCTTATGGGCACAATTGATAAGAGTACCAGGGATTTCCTTACTACGGAATTTCCTAAAATCCCATTATTATATATACTGCCCAAGATTCATAAAACTTTTAATTAACCCTCCAGGTAGACCAATTGTGTCAGGTGTGGGTTCAGTGCTTGAACCACTTTCCAAATTTGTTGATTTTTACCTGCAAAAATTGGTCAGCAATTTACCCACCTGCCTTAAAGATACTACTGATTTATTAAATAAATTGAATGCTTTGGGTCCAATGGAAGGTGATATTATCCTCTAGTATTGATATTGAAAGCCTTTTACATCAATACCACAGGAGGAAGCTCTATGTTGTGTGCAAAATGCACTATTAGATACAAATTTACCTAATGCCCTGATTTATTTTATTTTGGACGGCCTTGAAATAGTACTAAAGAAAGACTATTTCATGTATAATGGGCAATTTTTCTGGCAGCAACAAGGCACCTTTTTGTTTATGAGTTGGAGAAGAAATAGTTTTTTAATAAGACCTTTCTACCATATAATAAAAAGTATTTTAGCTACGTGGACGATACCTTAATTCTATGGCAGGGCTGTCCAACTGGCGGCCCGCGACCCCCCTCTGTGTGGCCCCTCACCTGTCTGGCTGCTTTGATGGCTTACCTTTGTGTATTACCTTTAAATGGTATCAGTACTGAGATTAACTGCCCCCCTGCATTGCTCACACCTCAGATTCAGGCTGTAATCCCCCTGTATTGTTTAATCATGTGATCCCCTGTACTGTTCACACCTTTTAATGCCTTCATTGTTTTCCCCCTGCAGTGTTCACACCTCAGGCTCTGGCTGTAATCACCCACATTGTTCCCCTGTTCACACCTCAGACATTCCCTCTGACACATCCAGCATTGTGTCACTGTATGCTGCCTGTGTGTGCAATAGGGCAGGCATAGTATGGCACACATAGGCAGGGGTGGGCAGGAATAGTATGGCACACATAGGCAGGGGAGGGCAAGCATAGTATGGCACACATAGGCAGGGGTGGGCAGGAATAGTATGGCACACATAGGCAGGGGTGGGCAGGAATAGTATGGCACACATAGGCAGGGGTGGGCAGGAATAGTATGGCACACATAGGCAGGGGAGGGCAAGCATAGTATGGCACACATAGGCAGGGGTGGGCAGGAATAGTATGGCACACATAGGCAGGGGTGGGCAGGAATAGTATGGCACACATAGGCAGGGGGGGCAGGCATAGTATGGCACACATAGGCAGGGGAGGGCAAGCATAGTATGGCACACATAGGCAGGGGTGGGCAGGAATAGTATGGCACACATAGGCAGGGGTGGGCAGGAATAGTATGGCACACATAGGCAGGGGTGGGCAGGAATAGTATGGCACACATAGGCAGGGGGGGCAGGCATAGTATGGCACACATAGGCAGGGGAGGGCAAGCATAGTATAGCACACATAGGCAGGGGTGGGCAGGAATAGTATGGCACACATAGGCAGCGGTGGGCAGGAATAGTATGGCACACATAGGCAGGGGAGGGCAAGCATAGTATGGCACACATAGGCAGGGGTGGGCAGGAATAGTATGGCACACATAGACAGGGGTGGGCAGGAATAGTATGGCACACATAGGCAGGGGTGGGCAGGAATAGTATGGCACACATAGGCAGGGGTGGGCAGGAATAGTATGGCACACATAGGCAGGGGAGGGCAAGCATAGTATGGCACACATAGGCAGGGGTGGGCAGGAATAGTATGGCACACATAGGCAGGGGTGGGCAGGAATAGTATGGCACACATAGGCAGGGGAGGGCAAGCATAGTATGGCACACATAGGCAGGGGTGGGCAGGAATAGTATGGCACACATAGGCAGGGGTGGGCAGGAATAGTATGGCACACATAGGCAGGGGGGGCAGGCATAGTATGGCACACATAGGCAGGGGAGGGCAAGCATAGTATGGCACACATAGGCAGGGGTGGGCAGGAATAGTATGGCACACATAGGCAGGGGTGGGCAGGAATAGTATGGCACACATAGGCAGGGGTGGGCAGGAATAGTATGGCACACATAGGCAGGGGGGGCAGGCATAGTATGGCACACATAGGCAGGGGAGGGCAAGCATAGTATAGCACACATAGGCAGGGGTGGGCAGGAATAGTATGGCACACATAGGCAGCGGTGGGCAGGAATAGTATGGCACACATAGGCAGGGGAGGGCAAGCATAGTATGGCACACATAGGCAGGGGTGGGCAGGAATAGTATGGCACACATAGACAGGGGTGGGCAGGAATAGTATGGCACACATAGGCAGGGGTGGGCAGGAATAGTATGGCACACATAGGCAGGGGTGGGCAGGAATAGTATGGCACACATAGGCAGGGGAGGGCAAGCATAGTATGGCACACATAGGCAGGGGTGGGCAGGAATAGTATGGCACACATAGGCAGGGGTGGGCAGGAATAGTATGGCACACATAGGCAGGGGAGGGCAAGCATAGTATGGCACACATAGGCAGGGGTGGGCAGGAATAGTATGGCACACATAGGCAGGGGTGGGCAGGAATAGTATGGCACACATAGGCAGGGGGGGCAGGCATAGTATGGCACACATAGGCAGGGGAGGGCAAGCATAGTATGGCACACATAGGCAGGGGTGGGCAGGAATAGTATGGCACACATAGGCAGGGGTGGGCAGGAATAGTATGGCACACATAGGCAGGGGAGGGCAAGCATAGTATGGCACACATAGGCAGGGGTGGGCAGGAATAGTATGGCACACATAGGCAGGGGTGGGCAGGAATAGTATGGCACACATAGGCAGGGGTGGGCAGGAATAGTATGGCACACATAGGCAGGGGAGGGCAAGCATAGTATGGCACACATAGGCAGGGGTGGGCAGGAATAGTATGGCACACATAGGCAGGGGTGGGCAGGAATAGTATGGCACACATAGGCAGGGGAGGGCAAGCATAGTATGGCACACATAGGCAGGGGTGGGCAGGAATAGTATGGCACACATAGGCAGGGGTGGGCAGGAATAGTATGGCACACATAGGCAGGGGTGGGCAGGAATAGTATGGCACACATAGGCAGGGGGGGGCAGGCATAGTATGGCACATATAGACAGGGGAGGGCAAGCATAGTATGGCACACAGGCAGGAGAGGGCAGGAATAGTATGGCACACATAGGCAGGGGTGGGCAGGAATAGTATGGCACACATAGGCGGGGGGGGCAGGCATAGTATGGCACATATAGACAGGGGAGGGCAAGCATAGTATGGCACACAGGCAGGAGAGGGCAGGAATAGTATGGCACACATAGGCAGGGGGGGCAGGCATAGTATGGCACACATAGGCAGGGGAGGACAAGCATAGTATGGCACACATAGGAAGGGGAGGGCAAGCATAGTATGGCACACATAGGAAGGGGAGGGCAAGCATAGTATGGCACACATAGGAAGGGGAGGGCAAGCATAGTATGGCACACATAGGCAGGGGAGGGCAAGCATAGTATGGCACACATAGGCAGGGGAGGGCAAGCATAGTATGGCACACATAGGAAGGGGAGGGCAAGCATAGTATGGCACACATAGGCAGGGGAGGGCAAGCATAGTATGGCACACATAGGCAGGGGAGGGCAAGCATAGTATGGCACACATAGGAAGGGGAGGGCAAGCATAGTATAGCACACATAAGCAGGGGAGGGCAGGCAGAGTATGGCACACACAGGAGGGGTAGGGCAAGCAGTACTCTGCCTGCTCTATGCCTCCCCTATGCTGCCTGTGTGTGCCATACTCTGCCTTCCCTATGCTGCCTGCGTGTGCCATACTCTCCCTGCCCTATGCTGCCTGTGGAAGGTGAACCTGGCAGGGGTTTGTTCCTGGAGTCATTATATGGTCCCCAAGGGGTGTAATTATATGCTGGGAGGGTTGCTGTGCTATCCACAGAAGAGGAGGAGGCATATCGATTTAAGTGTATGTCTTAATATGACATAATATAATTCTTTCATATATAAATGAAGGGTGATATCCCTTCAGTGAGCACCAACCATTGGGTTTTTGCTGTGTTGCCACCATTAATGTGGGGATGGTCTTAAAAGCTCTTGTGATAGCATGGGTGTAGTTTGAAGTGGGTGTGGTTTAAAAAAGGGGAGTGGTCAAAACTGGCTTCCATTATCGGCCCTCCACCATGTAGGCAAGAAAAATTCCGGCCCTCGGTACCACAGAAGTTGGACAGCACTGTTCTATGGGATGGTCCGATTGGTAAATTTGAGTAAATGGTATCTGAAGCAAATAAATCACACCCAATGCTTAAATTCACTTTTGAGACCTCTACTAATGAGATAAATTTGCTTAACGTTAACATTAAACAGGGCTATATCGCAAAAACATGTATAGGAATAACCTTTCATATCAACATTTTCATATCAAGAGCTACACTATCAGTATATCTGGGCAAGGAAAATTGCTTATAATCAGGGCCGGATTTCAAAACCGGCCGCCCCCGGTCGCACGCCCCCCCCCCCCCCCCGAGTGCGCATGCGCGAAGGAGTGTGTTTTTTAGGGGCGCGAACAGCGAGGGCGGGCGGTAGGGGTTGGGGATCCAAGCGGCCATGCGCCATAGGCCAAACTAGCATACGGAGCAGTGGGGAGAAGTCCCCATTGCTCCGTATGGGAACACAAATTTTAAAATTTTGGTGCGGCGGGGCGGCATGCCCCCAGGTTTCTGCTGCCCTAGGCCCGGGCCTTTGTGGCCTCTCCACAAATCCGGGCCTGCTTGTAATGACTCTTTGTACAGAGATGCTGCTAATGATTAAAGAAGTGTTATGGATAGGGGTTACCCCAAACAAACATTAGAATATGTCGCCAATGAGGTTGGTAAATTGCTCGTGAACAATTATTAAAGCCCAAATCTCATACGTATAATGACAACAGGATGACTTTTGTGGGGAAATTTGATAAGAAAACCAACCGGAAGATAGAAAATATTATCAGAAGGTATTGGCCCATTTTATAATCAGGTACAAAACATGGCAGTTTATTCAGCAAGTTCCCTAGGTTTGCTTATAAAAGAGGTTCTTCTGTTAAAGGACATGTAAACCCCTAATTTAATCAGTGAACAGCCTCTTTGAATACCTGCCACACTGGTAACCCAGAGGTTAATAGTAATGCTGTAGCATCCCCTTAATCACTTAGATTTCCTTCTCCTCCTGTAACCCACTCGCCCCCTCCCTCAGGAATTTGCTTTGGCTGTTGGCTTGTGGGCATGCTCAGTTGTTCTAAGCTCAGATTACTAAACGCGCCCCCCAGTCTAGCAGCCAATGAAGAGATGGCATTGCTGGTTCCCATAGAAACTCAGCTCTAGCTGTCTGCTTCAATTTTTTTCAACCAACCAACTCTCCCGAGCTCAGCTCAAACAAAGCAGAACTTTTATCAGAGACAGTTGTGCCTGTGTGAGTCTGTATTCTTGATGAAATGTATGCTGAATAAGGGTCTGTGTGTGTATGCTGTTTGCAGATTTAAATGTATCCAATTATGTATCAGAGGAAAAATGGCCACTGGGTGAAAGCTGCTATTTGCTTTAGGAAAATGTGATGGTGCTGGCAAGCGGAGGGGATATATGCAGTACAAATAATGCCATTTGGGTGGGGGAGACTTGCCCAACTGATATACATTGTAGGCAAATGTAGGCTTTACATGTCCTTTAAGGACATTTTATGTCCAACACAATCATTTGGTACAAAGACATTGTTTGAAGCAAACCTAAGATAGGCACTATTCCATGTATGGAATGCAGTTCCATTATTAAGGGACCTAACATACACCACCCACTAAGTGGGGTGGAAATCGCTTTGAAAGAATATGCCAGAGCAAGTTGGTGATATATGTACTAAAGTGCCCGTGCGGAATGCTATATGTGGGAACTATCCGTCCGGTTAATACACATATAAAAGAACATAAGAACTATATTCGGAATTTTAAGAAGGATTCTTACACTGATACATCTGTGTCAAGACACTTTATTGATAATAAGCACAGTGCCTGTCAGTTAAAATGGAAAGTGTTGGAGGTGGTACAAAAACCTGTAAGAGGCGGGGATTGGAAGGAGCTGCTATTACAGAGAGAGGCTAGGTGGATTAGGCGCCCGTGTCATGCCCAGAGGTATGAATGAACAATATAGTTTACTCTGTTTCCTGTAGGTTCAATTATATATTGTCTACTCTATTTTTCAGGTGAATAAAGTTATCCAGCTAGTCGCTGGGAAACACGGATCTCCTGTTGAGTTATCTATTACAGGAGATAGAGATATATAATAAGGCTGGCTGGTAATATTTCATTAGTAACTGTTGCATGTTTTGCAGCTTATTTTATCCATTTTGTAAAGGTAACTTCAATGATATGAAAATGACTTAAAAATATTGCATTTAAACATGTTTAGGCAATTTCAATATATAAAGGACTACATTACCTTGGATAGGGCCTGTATGGGCAATTTGCTAGCATTGGTGTGGTTAGACACATGTATGCGTGCAGTGGCCCCCAAGAGTGCTTCTGGTGGACATTGAACATTGGATAAATGCGTAAAGGAGAAGGAAAGGCTAATAAAGAGTTAAACTCAAGCTGCAGGCATACCTTCAGTTCTCTCAATAGTGCCCTTAAGTCTCCCCATATTTCCCCTGTTCAGAAGATCAGAAGCCAAACAGGAAAAAAAAACGCTGAGCTGGGTAGAGGATTCCCATAATGCAACACTCCTGCACAGACACTACGACCAGATCCTTAGCTTGCACATGCGCACACAGCAGGAGCGTCTGGTTGCTATGGCGACACAGACGAGGACACGAGGAGCAAGAAGCGAGGCGGCAGGTGCGGGGAGCATGCAGCGGGGGGGTTTGTGACAGAAGGGGGAGCATTGCAGACACAAGTAGGAGGAGGAGATCAGACATGTTACAATATTAAAGTACATTTTCGGAGTTTAGCGGGGGGGGGTTGGAGTTGGTTTGTGAGCCGACAGGTGGGGGGGGGGGGCTGGCTTGTGCTTTCCAGCAATAACCCATACAGACATGCTGGACAAGATGGCGGCGCCGTTCACTGAAACAAGTATGTAGTTTCTAGTATGTATCTCTGTAAATCTTTCTCTAGGCAAGCCAGAAATATATCATTTTTACACAGCAATAGTAGTACTATTTAATAGTGTGCTTAATAGGTTTTGACTTTCCTTGTCCTTTATGGATTTACCATTTGGATTGTATGTTTTATACACTTTGCACTTGTTTATGATCATCTTATATATTATTGTTTTGATAAATCTATGCACAATTTGGTATTATCTATGCTTAATCGCTGCACTATCATTTTAATGTTAATGTATAACATTACCCTGCCTAATTGTAGCATTTTTTTCACAAGGTATTTTATATAATGACCCATCACTTATGTTTAATTGCTGTACTATCACTTTAAGGAGTTTCCCAAAATGCTGTGTGCTTGGTGGGTCATAGGTCAATTTGGTTTTAAATGAGAGCACATGCTTATAGTCTTTGTACACTTGATAAAGGGTACTGACCCGAAACATGTCGTGTTACCACTACCCACAATAAATGGTTTGCAGAGAAGCTTTTTTCCTACATTTTGGATTTCTACAATTATATTTGGTTGCAGCACAGAGCAACAACTAGGAGCTAAAACTTTGTTTTTCACAAGTATTTTATACAAAGTTCACCAACAATTTTTATTTTTTGGCTCATAGTAAAGATAGTTGTTTTAAAATAACTTGATGTAGATTTGACACTTTGACATTACAGACCATTTTCTGTAGATCATTGACATAAAGTCTACATTAAATGCATCTGAATTCCAGATTGTTACACAACAAAATTGAACATTTCCTTCTTTAAATAAAAAAAACCATATGTTGTTCTGTTAAAGGAATACTGTCCTGGGAAAACATGTTTTGTTTTTTTTTCAAAATGCATCAGTTAATAAAGTTTCTCCAGCAGAATCCTGCATTTTTTTTTTTAAAGCGCAGATTTTTTTTATATTTATTTTTAAAATTCACATGGGGCTAGCCATAAATGTCAGTCACACTTTACTCCTGCAAGTTGGAGTGATATCACCCCCCCCCCTCTCAGCAACCGATCAGCAGAACAATGGGAAGGCAGCAAGATAGCAGCTCCCAGTAGATATCAGAATAGCACTCAATAGTAAGAAATCCAAGTCCGGCTTGGGACTCCTCCAGTTAAGGTGGCCATACACGTTCAGATTTCAGCCTTGCTCCGATGAACGATCAACGAACGTTCGGATTTCGCTCGTACGTTAAAATGCAACGATCTTACATAAACAGTCCGATCACAACAGCAGGATTATAGTTGGATAAAACACCAATCAAACTATTTTCTCACCACAAACTCACAGAAAAAAGTTGTCCGAACTTTATGCCCTGGAACTAGTATTGGTGTAGGTAACCGTTGACCCCTGAAATGACGTACATATAGTACGGCGCTATACGAAAGGACGCGCATATTGTACGAACGATCTTCCGTGTGTGCACGAGGTATCGTGGTTTGTGGTTTTATTTTTTTTTTTTTGCTGACCATGAGTCCAGTATTTATGAGTGCAAAATACAGAGCAGCACTTGCAATAGTATTGGCATCAGCATATCAGGAGAAGAAGAAGAAGAAGCAGCGTTCATGTTGGAGTAAGCAATGGCTTTTAAAGCTTGAAACTTTGTCTCATATGGTTTTTAAAGCTAGCGGTATGCAAATGCCACTGCAAGGAGTGGCTTTTAATATATTTGCCTTTAATATACCACAATATATTAGGAAGTTGATGCATATTTGGAAGTTGATGATATATACTGTACAGTATATGTGTTGATATATTAACATATAGACACTTTTTTATTTATTTATTTTACAGTTTCCTGAGACTTCTGAAGAGTGGCAAGCAATTGCACAACAGTTCAATGATTATTGGAATTTCCCAAACTGTGGCGGTGCAATAGATGGGAAGCACATTCGTATAAACCCACCACCAAATTCCGGTTCATATTTTTTCAATTACAAAGGATTTTTTAGTATTGTATTGCTTGCTATTGTGAATGCAAATTATGAATTTATTATGGTTGATATTGGCAAGAATGGAAGACGTTATTGCATTATTGAACAAACACATTTCAATCAAAAACTCAAGAGCAAACAATTGAATTTGCCAACTAATGAGGAGATTAAGGAAGGGCTCAATTTTGAATTTGTTGCTGATGAGGCCTTTGGTCTACATGAAAACCTTTTGAAACCGTTTCCGCAGAAAGTGTTAACACCTGAAAGAAAGATCTTCAATTATAGACTTAGGCGAGTTGTTGAAAACGCGTTTGGAATCCTGGCAAATCGTATTTGTATTTTCCACATCTCTATAAATTTATGCCCAGAGAAAATTGATATTCTTGTTCTTTCCTGTTGTGTTCTACATAATTTCCTGCGCAAGAACAATCATGGTTCTTATGCCCGTTAGCATGGTGGACCATAAGGATATTCAAACAGGGACCATAGTACCAGCTGAATGGCGTAATGAGAGCAACAGGCTTCTACAACTGCAAAGTTCACAAACAAGAAACACATCAGATGATGCTAAAACAAACAGAGAAAATTATATACAGTACTTCAATGGTGTTGGCAAAGTCGACTGGCAATTTTGTATCGTTTAAAGAGTTTTACCTGTTTGCAAATATTTCTGAAATGTGAATGAACCAGTTATTCTATACCAATTACACAATAACCAATTCTTTTGTTGAAACTTAAAACCTTTTATTGTAGTGCGTTGTTTTTATAATTTTTTTTTTTTTTCAAAATGCAATCTAAAGTTCTGACAGAACACAAAAACTATTTTCAGGGTTTATTGGGGAAGGGCTATTGAAGAAGGGGATACTCCTGTTTGTTGGTGAGGGGGTTGAGGAACATGGATTATTAGGGTATGTATGAGGTGTATGAGGTGGGTATTAAGGGTAGTGGGTCCAATATTGATGTGGTGGTTGTGGAACTATTGGTAAAGAATTGGTGGTTATTGTAGTGCTACTGGACAGCCCATTTTGCAGCCCTCTGTGTAGTAAGTCTGTTATTAACAGCTCACATTTGAGCCGCTGAGCTTCGCTCATCCTCCGCAATTTGGACACCACAGAGAAAGCAAAGGCATCCAGTTCATCGTCCGGTTTTGCAAGTATAGCTGCTGCGTGATTTAAAAGTTTGCTCTTGTCATCTTCCTGTGGCGCTTTTCTCTTTTTGGACTTTGTTACCGGTCTCTGACATCGTTCTGCGGCCTGTGCTGGCTCCTCATGGTGATTGCTTTCAGAAAGCAAACTCTGAAAGGAAACATTGAAAATATGGTTATAAAACAAAATGTAACAACCAAAAGAATATGTAACCTTTTACAATGTCGCAGCTTATTTACCTGTGATGCTTGTTCCAGTGGTATAGGAATGTTTTCATCACAATTTGTACCCTCTTGTGTTGTACCACATGCTGAATCTATGCTTTCCGGCTGACCTCTAAAATTTGAAAAAGAATCTCGTGGGACATCCTGGTCCACTGTGAATGAAAGTAGCTCATAGTACCACAGTCTTGGGGTGTATATCTCATCCGTCGAGGCACCTGATTTTTTGGATGACTGAACTTTGTTGAACTCCTTTTTAAAAACAGTCCTTATGTTGGAAATTTTATTCTTCACAAAGTCAATATTTGCAGAGGGATTGACCCTCTTAGATAATTCCACCAGAACTTCGTAGGCATCCTTTCTTTTTTGTCTGTTCGAATATTCCACAGACTTTACTCTCCACAAGCAAGGTTGCGCATGGTAAGCCTCTATGAACTCTTTTAAAAAATCTGGGTTCATGAATTTTTCTGCCATCCTGGGAAAAAAAAACATACAAAACAATGGTCAGAAAAGCATATTCTGGTATAGGTACCATACATACTTCACAATGAAATAATTTAAGTGACAAATCACTGGGTTACTAAAGTAGTAAAGCAACAGTTTGTAACTGAAAAAAGTAGTGGGCCATTGTTAAAAACATTCTATACAGTCTATAGGAGTTCACATATTTACAGTAGCCAATCAAACATTCGTCCGAACCATCTTTTTTAAACTAAAAACCCACCATATGCTACGAATAACAAATAATGATTTCAAACTCACCTGAATGCTAAAACGTGGATTTCAAAGGAAAAAAATTGTTTTTCGTTTGGACGAAGACGAACAATCAGTCGGACACCCGCCACACTCCCTGAACACAAAGTATTTCCGGAAAGACACGCCATACTACGTAATATCAGCTGACGTCACACGGGTTCTGGCGCCAGTTCTTCTCGTCTTCTTCATGGAGAGACCTGCTTCAGAGAGGGCTGCTAGAGCTACACCTATGAGTCATGCAGAAATGGTATACCTGGTACAAATCCTAGAGAAGCATGACTATGATGCCAAAAAAGCGGTATACCATCGGGCAAATACCCGAAAAGATAATATTCTAAATAAAGTAATTGAAGGTCTGAAAACCAAATTTGGCGTGCTGCGCTCTAAAGACCAACTGCGGAAGCGCTGGTCAGATCTGAAGTTGAGGGAGGAAGAGCAGTTACAATGTATTCATCGGACTATAAAGAAAAGTAACTTACAAAACTATAATATAATTAACGGTGCGTCACGACGAACGTTCGTTCTCTATTCCGTCACCGTACTTTTAACGATTGTGTGTTATCGATTGTATTGCTCCTTTTCCCTTCTACTTCCACTCACTCTCCTGATACAGCTTCCCCATATCCTGTTTAAATGGATGTGTTGTGATTTCTTTGTTTCTCTCACTGTGTTTTCCTTCTCTGCAGTGCTGTCTCTGTTCCTGTAATAGCTTATCATAACTTGTTTAATATGTGTTATATTTTAATAACTGTGTGTTCTTGTAGAACAAATCAAGAGAGCAAGACTTCTTGCCATGAAAAGAAAATACTCAGGATACAGCTATTAACCTTACAGAAGGCATTGAAGAGAATAACTCCACTACAGATGCTGCTTTGGATGTGAGTTTTGAATCTCAGAAAACAGACACCACTGAAGAGCCCCACAGCTCCTCGCAAGACACGCTGCCCATATCAGGTTTGTGCATAGATGGATGGTCTTTGGACTAGGGTTTGTTTAGCTGTATATATTTTAATGTCTGTATCTTATTTAAGGTTTGGATGATGAATCCAACAAGGAAACCAGCAAAAAGCAGAACTACCTGAATAAACTGAGAAACTGCGCTGATTGCTTGCAAGTCGCAAAGAAAGCTATACAGTGTGCAGGGGAAGCCATAGTATTGCTGGAACAAGAAATCCGAATAGTTTTCATGTTTCTCCAAATTTTAAATGTCTTCTAAATATTTTGTGCATATCTTTTATCTTTGAAATATTTTGTGCATATCTTCTAAATATTTTGTGCATATCTTTTATCTTTGAAATATTTTGTGCATATCTTCTAAAAAGTTTGTGCAGAGCAGATCTTCTAAATAGTTTCTTTTTATATATTTTCACATTTTTTTGTGTTTGTGAAAGAAACAAACAACATATTAGAAAATCGTACCAAAATAAACACATTCTATTTGTTGTACCACACCAAATTTCCTTGACTTTTAATTTAGTTGGTTAGCAACCCCTCATTTACTAAAGAAGACCAATTAATAAAGTTGCTAGAGAAAGTTTACTTGGTGAACCACCCCTGCAGCAGGATACCATAGTTAGCTAGTACAGGCATAAAATACAATAAAATAGAAACAGGGGAACTCGTGTAGCATGAAATACAAGGTTGTTAAAGTTTCGCGTATGAACGTACGAACGTCCGATACAAAATACATGCACAGATGTTATCGTCATCCGACAGAAATTTTCTAACCTGACCGATCTTCATGGTACAACAATTGTCGGGACGATAATTTGGAGTGCACACACGGGCCGAAAGTCGGACGAACATCTTACGAAACCACCTTTCGTACAATTATATCTGTGCGTGTATGGCCAGCTTTAGGGCTCTGGCACAGGAGGGACAGGGGAGGGACAAATCTCCCTGTTCGCGGGCAACTAATCTCCCCGAAATGCCATCCCACTGGCGAAAATGTAAATCGCCGGTGGGATGGCATACTTGGCGCCGCGATTTCACTGAAATCGCGGAGGTTTCCTCTCAAGTTCCCTGATAAGTAGCTCTGTGTGTCTTCACCCTTATGTGTAGTGTTGGATCCATCTGAAAGCTCAGACTCAGGCACAATGCACTGAGATGGCTGCCTACACACCAATATAACAACTAAAAAAATATATTTGTTGTTTCAAGAATACAATATTAAATGGTAGAGTAATTATTTGCTATGTAAACAGTGTAATTTAGAAATAAAAGTACACTATAAAAATAATGACGGCATCCCTTTAAATTAAGAAGCCATTAAGATTTCCTTCCTGTTCTCTCTTATATTCCCTACTTCCTGCAAGGATGACATCAACAGAGATATTTTTTTTCTGTCGGTGCACTTTTAAAACACCCCTTTATTTTGACCGATAGTGATCTGTCAGTTTTCCAAATATACAGCAAAAAGCACATTTACTAGTAGCCTACCCATAGGCAATCAGTGTAGCTGTGCCTTAATACACAGACTTCAGGCAGGCTTTGATCTTGCCATGCCATGTGTTGCCGGATAAGTAGTTAAAACCCAGTGGATGAGATCTGGTCTGGCGGCAGTCCACGGGAAACTATGCAACCACATGCCAGCAACCTTTTGTAGCAACTGAGATGCATAAAATTAACACTGTAAAGGAGTGCTAGGAGCTAATCATTTAAGAAATGCCAAATATTCAGTGTTTAATTGCAAACTGTAAACTCATTTATTAAATATAATAAAATATTTACATATATCATATTTTTTTAATTTCATATTAAATTATAACAGCAACAATTCAAATAAACATAGAAACAGTAGAGTACTTCCCTTTGTAATAAGTGTATCATTAATTAAAAACAAAATATCACACTGCACACAGTGAGCCACAATACAAGATCTGACCTTCATAACCCTGGCTTAAGACTTACATAGGGCCGAGACCCTGGGTCTGTGTTGTTTTAAGGTGCAGTTAACTATGGTTAGCATTTATTGCTGTTGGTTATGCAAAGCCCTTGTCAAAGTGTATTGTTTTATTCCTGGGGGGTTAGGCTGAGGGTCTTCAGGCTAAAAAGAACCATACAGGAGATGGAGAGGGGAAAGCAAGGGAGTTGTCTAAAGAGAAAGTACAGATTATATAGGTGGAAAGCACAATACACTGGAAGCCTGGACTTGGAGTGCTCTTTTATTTCAGGCCAAGAAACTTAATTTGTCAGGTTTTGTATAACCCGCTGTAATAATTATTGTAACGCTACATCATAGGAACTGCAAACCAATCTGTTCTGCAAGAAATCAGATTTATGTGCAAGTGGCACAGCAACAATTCACATAGGGGACAGGTGCCACAAAGAAATGCCCTGGATTAAAGATTGCTAAAAGCTTTCTTGACACTGTAGTTATTAGGGATTACTAATCAATGCTCATGTAAATACCCACAGGCTATACTAGAAGGCAATCTGTGGCAATTCTTGGGATACTCAGTAATATTATATCAGCAAAATGTCACCATTTTTACAAACCAGGACAAACCTATGTATACATGGCTGCTTGTTAAACTGTACACACTTAAGGCAGTCTGGAAGAGTACTCTGATCTATATAAAGTCAATACACTGAGTTATTCTGCAACAAAATGTCAGTATATTACAGGAAGTTCTAAATGAGGGCCAGGTTACAGAAATATGGGGCTGCATTATAATGAGATGTGGCATAAATATGTGTAGGCATTGTAAGACTTCTGTAAGACTTTAATCTCTTCTCTTAGGCACCAGACAGATGAAGTTGCGGAGGGAAATATGGATTATTAGGAGATACTGAAGAGAAGATGCAGGACAAGTGGAAGGTAGGGACCCAAGGAGTTCCAAAAACTAAGCAGGCAACTAAAATTAAATGAGCAGTGGGAAGGGATTTATTGTCATTATTTAGAGTTCATTAATTTTTCTGTATTAACCGACCACATAGAAATGTTAATATTTCGAACAGATTCTATTTTTAACATTAAAGAAACTACTCTGCTTTAATCGTTACAGAATGCCAATCAAACCTGCCCACTCAGGATTCAAAATAAAATGCTATACCTTGGAGCAGAATGCCCCCAAATTCTTCTATAGTTTATGGCACATGGGCCATCTTAAGTGATATGTTTACCATCAGCATTAGGCCTTTTAGGTCTTTACGATTTCATGAGAGGTCAGTGCTTTTCATGGGTTCATGTGATTCCAATGCTCAGGGAGTATTGCAGTATGTATGGGGGGTACCAACATCTGTGGTTCTGTTGCTCCTGATATAAGAAAATGACCCAGCTGTAGTGCCACATGCAGCATAAATAATCGCAAGATCATAGGGGCAGAACGTATTTTCATTTTCTGTATGACTGGGTACCTGGGGGCAGAAATTGGAGAAATAATTTATGATTTTATATAAAAACTCTCAATTGTATTTCTTGCATGATCACACAGTAGATATATTCCAAACATATTTTATCATCCAACAAAATGCTAAAAATTACTCCCTGCTTACACTGAATGGTGATCACCTGCAATTGCCTGAAGTTGTCAAGTGGACAGCCCCTTACTGCACAAAAGTACAAACAGGTTTACTTTTCCTTCCACATAGCTGCAAAACTGGCATTGCCTTTTAAGTGATCTATCTGCTATAATAGGATGCTTTAATACATTTTAGGGCAATAAGTATGTTACAAAATGAGCAGGTGCTGCTGCTGAGAAACCTTTTCCACGTAATCTCTGACCCCCCTTCCTTCCCCAATCTCAAAGATCCAAGCTTTTGTGACTATAACATTGCTTTTGTTCTGTGCCAAAACACGCACATAACAGACAGCTCATGCAGATGTAGATTGTTTTGGTGAGCCATGCTATTTGGTAGCCCCATGTGGACTGCTACCTTGCAGGAGGCTCTGTTTGGAGTTAAGCGGTGTCTCCCAAAACTTGCCTCCAAGGCAGAGATTTTAAAATGGGCAACTACTTTGGGGCCACTGGGAGCAACATCAAAGGATGTAGTGAGCAACATGTTGCTCCCGAGCCACTGGTTAGAGGAACGGGAAGCACATGGTTGGTTTTATATGCAGAATGAGATAGCAGGGACAATAATAACCAGCATATGTAAAAATAAAAAAGTAACAGTACAGTAAGATGAGTCAGTGTTAACTCTTCAGCACAGACAGCCAAGCATGCTTTATGGTGCCAGTGGGACCCAGGGGCCACCACAGCCAAATCAAGAGATCTGTAGTGGTACTCAGGCAGGTTAACTATAATGAGGACGCCAATAAAGAAATAGTTTTGTGATTTCCCAAAAAGAAATTGGGTACAAGTATACCACCTTAGACCAGTGAGCCACCCAATCAGTGGCTCGTAAACAATGTGTTGCTGAACACTTCATTTGATGTTGCTCCTTGTGACCTCAAAGTAGGTGCTATTTTTAAATTTCTGGCTTGGAGATAAGTTTTTGAAGCACAAAAACACAGTTTTACTCCAAGCAGAGTCTCCTCTCTGACCTTATTTAGCATTCTCAAGGAATTTTAGTTCACAATTGAGTGGCTTCCGAAGACTTTTTACATTTGGGTGTGGCTCACAAATAAAAAAGGTTGGGGATCTCTGCCTTAAAGGTGGCCATACACGTTAAGATCCCCTCGCCTGGCGAGGTCAGCTACAATTGACCGGTTTATGGCCACCTTTAGACTAACTGTCATGGGCGTGGGGATAAACTCTAATCATAAATGGGGGCACACCAGATAAGAAGTAAACAAGTACTGCTGAAATCAAATGTAATTGTTTTACAGAGACAGCTTTTTTTCCTGTCTAAGTGTCCCCAATATGCAGTTCTAGCAGGACCCTGACATTAATTAACACAGTCCAAAAAAGGTGCACACAGGAGACAAAGTGTATGCCTTGTGCTCAAAAATATATCTGATATAATCATCAATACCATCCAGCACTCTCAGCTCTTGGTGAAAAAAATAAAATAATGTTTATACAACATTTTGGCTCAGGCTTATATAAGTATAAACCTTTGTTCTATTTCTATAATACTGTTATTTATGAATCTGTAGTATTTCCTTCCCAAACTATTAATCACTTATTGAATTACAGCCATTACTGAAATGCGTTTATCTGCCCTTTTGCCCAATAACTGCCTTTCCTGTAGCCATCACAGTATCACTAGAGGGTTTTAAAAGCTGTTAGAAGAACAAAATATACTCCCTGCTAGTAACATTCTTACTTTGTCTGCTTCGAGTAGAAGATCCAGCAGAACTGGAATAGCTGGTCTGCTGTGGGCCTGACTGAGAGAACTGGGGTGCAATGGTAGGAGTTCTGGCCTTTCGGGATGTGGCACTTAGCACCTCTGGGCTACGTGGGAGCCAGGCTTTGCTGTTACAAAGTAAAAAAAAAAAAAAAAAAAAAAGTTGTTACTTTCAAGATTAAGGAACACATTGTGAATTAATAAAATCAGCCAGTAATAAAGTAGAATATATACTGATAATCTGTTCATAGTGTAATGCTTTTTAATGGCATACTGATTTACTTGCTGTATTCATGGAAACCTGAGCACTGAGTTATTGGAGGAAAAATGTTATAACCTATGTCTTCTAGGCCTCACCTGCTGTTCTGCCCATTGTGCTTTTCCATACCAAGGTCCAGAATACGGGGTGATGAAGCCCCACGCTGGTCTGCCTGACTGCTTGGTGAGAAAAGCCTAGAGGCCTCAGAGTCTATGGCTACAAAAAGAGGGCGAGAGTCCTGTGATTACAACATATAGCAGAAAACATTACTCAATACTAACTCCAACCAACAAAGTATATTAAAGGGGGTTTTCACCTTTAAATTAACTTAAGAGAGTAGAGAGTGATATCCTGAGACATTTTGTAACTGGTCTTTATTTTTTTATAGTTATTAACTTTTTGTTCAGCAGCTCTTTGCTAGGGTCTTGTTTACCTTAGCAACCAGGCAGTAGGTTGAATGACAGACTGGAATATGAATCAGAGGGGGACTGAATAGAAAAATAATTAATGAAAAGTAACAATAATAATACAATTGTAGCCTCACGGATCGATGGTTTTTTAGCTGCTGGGGTCAGTGACCCCTATTTGAAAGCTGGAAAGATGTAGCAGAGGAAGGCAAATAATTTAATAACTATACAAAATAAACAGTGAAGACCAATTGCAAAGTTGCTATGAATAGGACATTCTATAACATACTAAAAGTTAATTTAAAAAGTGAACCACCCCTTTAAATATACATTTGCTTCTGGCAAACAGGTCATTGGCAAGTCATTATTTAATGTTCCAGGGCAACAAATGTCTATGTGTTTCCTAGTTTGTTATTTTTTAAAAAAACCTAACTGAGCTTCTCACAAACAGAAGAAGCAAAGTATATAACTTTTCTTGCATGTTATACTTACAACCTCTAGCTGCTAGTAATTTGATATGGTAACATCAGTAAATTGCAGGTTGTGCATTGTTTACTAACAGATATAACCCAAATATTTGAAAATGACCCTTTACTGAATTTTGAACCAAATGAATCATGGGATCTGTTCAAGCCTTTGGTTTCCTGGCAACAAACAATAAAGGATCTTGTCCAAGGAAAACAAAGCTGCTCAGTGATTGGTTTTATCTGATTAGCCTGTTTATTGCATGAGGCAAAAAAGGAGATTTTGTGATAACTCACCGTTAAATCCTTTTCTCTTAGGACGTCTGTGGGACACAGGGACCATTGGGTATAGTATCTACCAGCAGGAGGCAGGACACTAGAGAGGAAGAAGAGGAAGAAGCCCCTCCTCCCTGATACTATACCCCCCGTCACTTCCTTAGGTGAGCCAGTTTTGTCAACCATATAACGAAGTAACAGAATAACGTAATAACTGAATACTTACAACATAAGCAGAAAAACCTTTCCAGAGGGACCGCTTCCGGGGGGGAAGCCCTGTGTCCCACAGACGTCCTAAGAGAAAAGGATTTAACGGTGAGTAATCACAAAATCTCCTTTTCTCTTACAGGTGTCTGTGGGACACAGGGACCATGGGGACATACCAAAGCTGTCCCATTAAAGAAGGGTGGGAGAAGTGAATTCAGGCAACTGCGGCTTGCAGTACCTTTCTCCCGAAGTGGACGTCAGATGCCGCAAATACCTCAAATCTGTAAAATTTGGTAAAGGAATGGATGGAGGACCAGGTAGCGGCCCTGCAGACTTGTTCGGCTGAGACCCTGTTCCTAAAGGCCCAGGAGGTGCTGATTCCCCGAGTAGAGTGAGCCTTAATGTGGAGAGGTGGAGATCTACCCTTGGCAATGTATGCTCTGCGAATGGCCTCTTTAATCCAACGGGACAAGGTGGCCTTGGAGGCCGAGGAACCCTTCTGAGAGCCAGAGGTTAAGATAAAGAGGGATGAAGACTGACGAATATCCTTAGTCCGGTGGAGATAGAATTTTAGTGCCCGGACCGGGTCTAGCGCGTGCAAGGCCATTTCCTTGGGGGAAGATGGCTGAGGGCAGAAAGACGGAATGGTGATGTCCTGGTTAATGTGGAAGGAGGTAGTAACCTTAGGCACGAAGGAAGGCACAGTTCTGAGGACTGCTCGGTCCGAGTGGAAAACGAGGTAAGGCTGAAGGTGTGATAGGGCCGAGATCTCGGACACTCTGCGTGCCGAGGAGATGGCCAGCAGAAAAACCTTCTTCCAGGTGAGCCACATCAGGGGAATACTGGCCAGGGGCTCAGAGGGGGGGCCCTGCAGGGCAGTGAGGACAAGGTTGAGGTCCCAGGGGGGAACGGGGTCACGGAAGGGGGGGTGAAGCCTCGAGACCCCCTGTAGGAAGGTGGCTATGTCTGGTATAGTAGCCAGACGACGTTGAAAAAGGACCGATAGAGCTGATATCTGTGACTTAAGGGATCCCAGGGAGAGACCCTTGGAAAGCCCTGACTGAAGGAAAGACAAAAGTCGGGGAAGAGAGAAAACCTGAAAGGGGTGACCACCAACGTCACACCAGGGCTTGAATGTCCTCCAAACACGGTGATAAGTCTTGGAGGAAATTGGCCTCCGGGCAGCCATCATGGTGCGAATGACGTCTGGAGAGAACCCTTTGCGCTGGAGAACTAGGGTCTCAATAGCCAGGCCGTCAAACTGAGGAAGGTTGTATCTGGGTGGCGGATTGGACCCTGAGTCAGAATGTCGGGATCCTGGGGGAGACGCCAGGGATCTGCCCTGCTGAGGTGGACCAGGTCGGAGAACCAGGCTCGTTTGGGCCAGAAGGGGGCCACTAGGATCACTGGGCCGGTCCCGGCCTTGATCTTCCTGATGACTCTGGGTAGGAGAGGAAGAGGTGGAAAGATGTATGCGAGGGGGAAGTCCCAGTTGGCTGTGAGAGTGTCCGCTGCTAAGGCTAGGGGGTCTCTGCACCTGGCCATGAATTGGGGGACTTGTCGATTCAGGCGAGAGGCCATGAGGTCCACGGCTGGGAGACCCCATCGTGCGATGATGCTTTGAAATATCTTTGGGCTTAGGGCCCACTTTCCTGGGTCGTTGCCGGCTGAGGTAGTCGGCCTGCCAGTTGTCGAGTCCGGGAATGTAGACAGCTGTCAATCGGGACTCCTGGGTCTCTGCCCAGGTCAGAATAAGACTGACCTCCCTGAGGGCCTGGCGGCTTCGGGTTCCGGCCTGGTGATTCAGATAGGCGACCGTGTTTGCGTTGTCGGATTGTACCTTGATGGCCTGGCCCTTTAGGAGATGCTGCCAGTGTAGGAGTGCTAGGCGGACTGCCCTGATCTCCAGAATGTTGATGGGGAGGAGAGCTTCGGTCTTCGACCAGGTCCCCTGGGCCGAAAGATGGGACGTGAAGATAGGCGTCCTTTATGTCCAGGGCCACTAGGTACTTGTTGTGGCCCATGGCTGCAATCACCGACCTGAGCGATTCCATCTTGAAACGAGAGAAACGAAGGTGAGTGTTGAGTTGCTTGAGGTCTAGAATTGGCCGAAAGGTACCGTCTCGTTTTGGAACGAGAAAAAGGTTGGAGTAAAACCCCCGGAACCTCTCTCCCGGAGGGACTGGCGTGATCACTCTCTCGTCCAAAAGGCCTTGGACAATGGAGAGGAAGGCGGAACGTCTGAGAGGGTCTTGAGATAGTCTGGACATGAAAAACCTGCTTGGCGGGTTGGAGAGAAACTCGAGGCGATAGCCTGAGGCCACTACCCTGTGTACCCATGGGTCGGAGGTGAGACGGAGCCAGGCCTCGTGGAAAAAACGAAGTCTGCCTCCTATGGGAGAGAGACTTCCCGCCTGGGGGTAGTCATGTGGAGGATTTGTCGGCAGGCTTGGGTTGAGGGCGTCTACCCTGCCAGGAGTACCTGGAACGGGTCTGAAACTTCGGTTTTCCTGAAGGATTGTGGAACCTCTCCCCTGAGACTGTAGAATCCCTGGAGGGGGTGAACTTGGAGCCCTTGGAGCGAAAAAAGCGACCCCTGCGAAAGGAGGGACGGTTCTTGGGCTGTGGGAGGAAAGTGCTCTTTCCTCCTGTAGCCTGGCTGATTATTTTGTCGAGTTCTGGCCCGAAAAGAAGTTTGCCTTTAAAGGGAAGAGTGGTAAGTGATTTTTTGGAAGACATGTCGGCGGACCAAAGTTTGAGCCAAAGTGAGCGACGGGCCGCTACAGCAAGCGCCGAGGTACGACTGATGGCCTGTACGGAGTCCAGGGAAGCTTCGCAGATGAATTCGCGGATCTTAGATGCTAAGAGAGAGAGTTCCTGTCTGGAAGAGCCCGATGAGATGCCTTCAATGAGGGAATCGGACCAGGTCTGAACAGCCCGGGAAACCCAGGCAGAGGCCAGAGCCGGACGAAGGCTCTCCCCCGCGGAAGAGAATGTGGCCCTGAGGAACCCTTACATCTTTTTGTCCATTGGATCCTTAAAGGAAGAGGAATCCGGAACAGGAAGGGCCGTGTTCTTGGACAGACGGGATACCGGAGCATCCACGGATGGAGGAGTAGACCATTTTTCCAGAGTCTCCTGTGCGAATGGATAAGAGCGTTGAAAACGCAGAGAGGTCTGAAAACGCCTTTCAGGATGGTCCCACTCTGACTGGATGAGGGAATCCAGTTGGTCGTGGGAGGGAAAGACAGCAGAGGTCTTCTTCTGTCGCTTGAAAAGAGAGGAGGATGCCTCTAGAGTAGATTCTGGAGTCTTGAGGTCAAGGCAAGATATAACTGCTGCAATAAGAGCATCAATGGCCTCGGGCGAAGACTAGGCTGTATCGTCCGGCCCGTCGGAAGAAATTTCTCCTTCGCTTAAGGAATGATCCTCCCAAGTGGCTGAGGCGTGTAGTGACTCGGAGTCACTGTAGTCTTCCAGGCGAAGTAACGCTTGTCGCTTAAGAGACCTGGTAGGCTGCGGATCCTCCTTATCCAGTCTGTCTAGTAGTTTATCAAGACAGGCCGCTAACTTGGGAATGACTGAGGAGAGTTGAGCCGCCCATGGCGGTGGGTCCTGGTTGGAGGAAGAAGCCTGAGCCGGAACATTCAGGGCCGGTGCTAGGGTAGGGTCCCCCTCAGCTAACTCCGTGGAGGGGGGAGGAGACACGACCAGAGCCTGGGATGGGGTCTCAGCCGGAAGCTTGGAGCATGAGGAACAAAGCGGTTCCTTTCTGCCAGATGGGAGACGTTTGCAGCATCTGGCGCATGCTAAATATTTTACTTTTGAGGAACTGGAAGCCCCCCTGGAAAAGGGGCCCTCTGGAATGCCCTCTGCCATGACAGAAACAACAACAACAGTGCAGTTCTTAACAAAACAGTCAGCAGGTATTAAGCAAAAAAGACAAGAAGGCTTTAATGCAATAGGCAATGTAATGCAGAAGAAAAAAGGAAATCTTCACCTTTGAAAATCAATGAATATATATATATATATATATATATATCTCTATAGATATTCCCAGCAGGGAAGATCACCTCACAGTGCCCAGCAATGTTAGTACAGACACCCAGCCCTGTAAGGGTTAAACTCTGTCAGAGAAAAGACCCCAGCTACCGTTCCAGCCCTGCCCGTTCCTAGTTCTCCCCAATAGTGCCCCCTCCTGCCTAGCAGTACCGTCCTTGCATCCAGGAAGAGGAAGAGCCCCTTGGAGAAACGCTGAGGAGCCAACCGATCAGGATGGAGAGCGGTGGAGAATGGCGCGAAAAGCAGAACGCGCGAAGAGACGGCGCTCACAAAATGGCGCCACGCTGTGACGTCACGTGGAACACATGAAGAAAGTGGAACGCATGGGGGCGCTGGAACGCAAGGGAACCGGAGGAGCACCTAAGTCGGAGAACAAACGCCGCTACTGGTGGCAGACAGGGCGGGCTGGAGAGGCAGGCTAGGAGCTGACAGACTGACCTGGGATTGGAGCACTGGAGGAACAGGACAGCCGGACAGCTTCTGCACTAAAAGGTTAGGCAGGGAAGATCTGTGTAGCCCGCTCCATAGGAGTCTAAAGGTCCCCATACACGGGCCGACTATAGCTGCCGATATCGGTCCCTTGGACCGATTCGGCAGCTAATCGGCCCGTGTATGAGGAGAGCAGAGCGGCCTGGCCGACCGATATCTGGCCTGAAATTGGCCAGATCTCGATCGGCCAGGTTAGAAAATCAGGTCGGATTGGGGACCGCATTGGCTCGTTGATGCGGTCCCCGAACCGACTGCCCCATTGCTGCCCACATAATCTGATCGGTTTTTTTTACCTAAATTCTCCCCGATATCGCCCACCCGTAGGTGGGGATATCGGGTGAAGATCCGCTCGCTTGGCGACATCGCCAAGCGAGCGGATCTGCTCGTGTATGGCCACCTTTACTGGCTCCGGTGCCTGGATCCCATGTAGGGGGGAGCCTGTGAAGGGAACTCTGAAGAGGCCCTATAGGACAACCCCTGGTGCCAGAGATCTGGCCGCAGAAAATCAGATTGGAGCTGTGAAGATCCTGTCTCCTGAAGACACTAGAGAAAAACTGGCTCACTAAGGAAGTGACAGGGGGTATAGTATCAGGGAGGAGGGGCTTCTTCCTCTTCTTCCTCTCTAGTGTCCTGCCTCCTGCTGGTAGATACTATACCCCATGGTCCCTGTGTCCCACAGACACCTGTAAGAGAAAACAAGTTTATCTTCCTTATGTTTCCGCCTCTCATTAATATACTGTATCTCTGTTTTTTGGTATACACAACCCCAGAACAGAACAAACTGCTGTATCATAAGCCCTTAAGCAATTTAACTAAGTCAAAGGTAAAGCCTCTAACTTATACCATAATGGCCATGTCTGGCTTGGAAGTCATTCCAAGAGCCACTTATGTCCAAGGAACTGCTCCACAGAGTGGCCTCAAGTAATGCAGCCCCCCAGGCTTAGGTGGATCCCTTTAAACTATGGCTTTCTAAATAATCCACTCAGCCACTAATGTGTGAGCCAGTAGATGAGGGTCAGCCAACAGGCCAGTAAGTGCATGAATTGGGGTGTCTGGCTATTATATTCTGTTCTACACATAGAGGATAATGATGATGTAGGGAAGTCTGGCCTCCCGAAAAGTAGAACAACTGTATATGATTATATACAGGGGAAAGCCTTTTGATGGTAGATTCCCCATACAAAATGTACCTCCCATTCCTTGGTTCTACAACTTTCCTGGCATGTATCTTGCTCAGTATATATGGGGTTGCACATTAATTTGCAAACACACGTGAGGCTGCCCATCAATACATTTAAGTCTGAAATGTCAGAAATGGCCTTGATTAATCTGTGTGTTCAATGTGAAATATAAGGAGAGGACAGAATTTGCTGAATGACTGTAAACTCATGTTAATTGTATGATAAAATGTATATGTATTATGTTTGTGGGTCAACTCCCAGAAAAACAACATTCAGCAAATAGGTCATTGAACTCACAGAGACTGAAAACCGCTGATTGTAATGCAGAGAAATCCTCATACAGGCAGTTTCCTGTGATAGCTACAGGAAAGGACTACGGATTTCCTTCTTAATTTCAGGCAAAATTTGGTCAAAGGAAATTCCTGTGAGCCACCTGCTTTAAGGTCACAGTTGGGTCAATAAACTCAGAAAGGACAGCATAAATGTAGACTTTAGCCAGTAACCAACAACAAACACAACGGGCTAATCCTCCCCCTCCATCTACTCAGGTTCTCATTATGTATATGCTTTCCATTTAGGGCCAAGGTTATATTTAACCTACAGCCTATGCATATAGAAGTCTCAACAGTGTATGTCCAGTTGCAGAGGTTTTGCACCCTGGAACTCAATGGGATGATGAGACCAGGTATGGACTGGGATTCAAAAATAGGCCCTGGCAAATACACAGAGGCCCAAACAATAGTGACCGTCTATGGCATCTTACAGCTGCCCCTCTGGCATTTGTCAGAACCAACAGATGCCAGTCCCAGCCTGAATGTGACCAAGTATATATAAGGTTTATGGCACATTGGAACTGGCAGTAAAACACACTGAGCTTGGCAAGTAGAGTGTGCCCATAAAAGACAGGTTGTGTTAATGAAGCTCAGCGAAGTAGTCTAACCATTTTGGCTGGATGACCACTAGAGTGCAAGACAGATATTCAACATTTGTTTAACTGTCTTACACTCTAGCAGTCATCGAGCAAAAATGGCCAGACCAATTAAAGGGGTTGCTCACCTTTAAGTTAACTTTTAGTATGATGTAGAGAGTGATATTCGGAGACTACTATTTGTAGTATTTTAGTTATTTCGCTTTTTGTTCAGCAGCTCTCCAGTTTGGAGTTTCAGCAGCTATCTGGTTGCTAGGGTCCAAATTACCTTAGCAACAATGGAGCAATTTGAACAAGAGACTGGATATGAATAGGGGAGGACCGGAATAGAAAAATAGTTTTTTTTGGCTGCCAGGGTAAGTGACCCCCCCCCCATTTGAAAGCTGGAAAGAGGCAAAAAAAAAAGGAAGGCAAAAAATTCAAAAGGTATAAAAAAAAAAAAAAAAGAAGTTCCTAAGAACTATTCTATAACATACTGCAGGTTAACATAAGGCGAACTGCCCCTTAAACACCTAGGCGAAGATATATCAAGATTCAAAAACCCCTTGTAAATAAGATTAGAGGGTTTCTTTAGTTTTTTTTTTACAGCTATTGGTAATGCTAGGGATGACAGAATCTGGGTTTTTACACTGATATTATACTACTCATCCCAATTAATATGTTAGCTGTGAGCTTCCTATAGTGCATCTGAAAGAGGCGTGACATAGAGACTGAAGAAAGCAATACAAGGCAAAAGAGTTGAGAACACTGCTGACACAGAGAGGACAGTTACAGTGAGCGTTACCCAATTTCAAAAATACGGGAACTATATCAGAAAGTTTTCGCATTAAAAAAAAAAAAATTGTGTTGTTTTTTGTCATTAAATACAAATTTACAAGTTTGTAGAAATATGGAGATTGAGGTGGAATTTGTAAAAAGGAGAATTAAATTTACACCCAATTAAACACAGTTTTTACTCTAAAAAACACCTTCTTCCTTTTGTAATCCCCCCAACACACACAGTGTTCTGGTGTAATACTCAGAGGAGAGGGTGCACTAAGCCTGTTAATCTATTAACAGTACTACTAAAATGGCCGTACCCCATCAACTAATAACAGCAGCATACTGCCCATTACTTTCTCGTGGGTATGGTTTCATTTAAAACTCACTGAGTATACATGGCTATCCCTTTCCTTATTTACAGGATCCTGGGTTACATGGAACACAACCCCTGAATGAGTACAGTCACATGAATTCAAATAGCAAAGAAAATGAACAGATGACACCTCAGAAATGCCCTTGTTTAAATGAGTAAGTACATTCCATGCTTATTCTGGAAAACTGTTTGGTATCTCCCACCAGCTCCATCCAATCCAGGGAGCTAGCCCCGCATAAGGTGACATACAAGTTTTCCATACTTTGTTCCCATTGGGTGTAACTACATATAGCAGACCCAGGGACTACTGTATTGTAGTCCCCACTACTAATTCCCTCTCCTGCCCTTTGCCAAAGGTAGTAAAACAGCGCAAGCAGGCCGGGAGGGGCGGGGATAAGGGACTGCTCATGTCGGGCCCTCTGAGCGCTTCCAAGGTACACTAATGGTATTACTTACAGTCAGATGTAACACAGTAATCAGAGGTACTGGCCCGACTTCCACTGCGTGTTGGCGGTCTTGAGCTAACAACAGACATGTTTGCTTGGCTGGTTTTGAAAGTATTTGTTGGAGGTGAGGGTGGACCACTGGTTTTTCGCCTTTTAAACAAAGCAGGAAAAAAAGTGAGTAATGAATGCTGTTTTGTCTAGCGAAACAGCTTAGTATAATTTTGAAATAGAAGATATATAAGGACATCTTGATTTCAGTTTGCCTATCCAGATTCTAGGTAGTGTATGCCCCCAGTATCACTCTCACACTCCATACATTAATGAGCTTTGTACATAGTGATATATACACTTACACTGTATTCATAACTCGGTGAGTACTGGGAGTTACAGGTCTCTGAAGAGGTTCATCAGCGCTTTGCAAGACACCACCAAACATCCTCTTCTTTACTTTGAAACTGTTGGTCATTATCTAAAAGGAGAGTTTTTGGTTTTCATTAAGGCATGGCTTAGGTATAAGTATATATGTTCCTATTACCAGAAGAGGCAGTAAGTGTAAAAATAAAATAATTATACCTTGGTGCTTTATATTAAAATAAAAGAAAATATGTATTTGTTTTTTTAATGAACAGGCAAAATAACATTTCAGCATTTACTTTGCTCATAGTGAAAATGTTATATATTGGTGTATGCTTCCCCTTTATTTACAGCAATGTTAATTATGCTGTGTCTGTAAATTTGTGTTGGAAACGTATACATTTTAATTTAAAGAAATGACATACTCCCAGGTAATCTGTAGTCAAAAGCTTTTCCCCAGCCAGCTCTCCACTTTGGGCATAAATAATTTCATCTTTGTCAAGATCAGCTTCCAGGGCATCCTCGTCTTCCTGTAAATAAAAGTCAAAGTTTTAGCACAGACTTGATAAATCCTCAGTAAGACACACATAGACACATACAAGTGACAGCATAGTTTGCCTGTAATAGCACCACAACCAGAAAAAGCAGTTTCAAGGGTTCAGTCAGATTTAACTCCAGAATGCTATATATATATATATACACACATATAATTTTCATGTCTATAGTCCCTCTTTAGGTTAGCTAAAAGATCTAGAATTCCACTCTCACATATGGAGACAATTATGACAACTACTAGTTAAGGAATAGGAAGAGCCATACTTTATAAGGAATTGTGTCAGTATTGCAGGTATCTTTAAGATGTTTAATTATAGATCTATGGTGTAATTAGAAGTTTTTGGACATTCTGAGTTAAAAAACCTTCTCTGTGGTCTAGCACTGCTCCAGGCCCCCTTTGGACCATGGTTACAACAGTGATAATCCTAAACATAATGGAAACCCCATAAGGTCCCTTTAGCAGGGCCAGATGGGAATTTGGAAATAATTTTACCTGATTTAGCATTCAGGTAAATTAATCTGTGATGTTAGATTACTATTTGTTTCATCAGTACACACCCTGGAAATAATGGAATAGGTGATGCTCGCTCTCATTTCCTTTATGAAGATTTAGGAAAGGAAAGAATATGACTATTGCAAAGTGTTCAATATAGACGAGCACACAGTTTAAAGGACACGTTGATACTGATGTCATTGATAAGAAAAGATCGAAAATTTTCGGAGTAACAGGTAACAAAGGTGATACCTGCAATGTATTACATATCAACATATGAAAGGGTCTAGAGAATTTTGACAGGTAGGAGCTGTTAGATGAAAGAGTAGCTCAACTGTAATATTGCCATGATGATTTATTTGTTATCATGCTTGAAGTGTCAGAAGCACTTTGAGGGGCCTAATAGCAACAATATAACACAGTAGTCAGGAAGATAAACTTGGCTACACATAAATGTTCCTGTTAAATATGATTGACTGTCAACGGCAATGCATAATGTCATTTTGCGCCCTCACAGATTACTGCATGCTGGTCTGTTAGATTTACCACAATTAAAACTCATAGAAAAATGTATGTTAAAAATATGGCCAAGATAAATGATCCCCAACTAATAACAGAACTATGTAAAGATTTAGAAGATGCTCCGGGGCAAAATATTATGGCTAGTGGGGATAACTTATTAAAATAACCATTCTACCCAGAATATTAGGCCTACTTTTCAGACTTATGAACTTCAGTAGATAATAAAACACTGACTTTGTTACAAAGAAAGATAACACGTTTCATATAGAACAATAAAAAACCCTGGTAACCCAACAAAGGGTTATGACTACCACCAAATCCAAAGGTGGCATTTCAGTTTCACATATTAAACGATACTACAAAGCACCAAGCCTAGCTCGGTTATCTTTATGACACATGATATACTAGTGTGGGTTAAACTGGAAAGAGCTTCAGCAAAATCATAAAACTGGTATTAAAGTGGAACACTATCCAAATAAGGAATTTACCAAGCTATATCAGCAGGCTAACTAAAACTGATCGCTACATGGAATAAGACACAATCTACCTATCCTTTGAAATCAAAGATCACACAGCTAGAGACAACTGAAGGCAACACAAGCTTTACTCCTTGCATGGAGTAACAAAGCATTTGCGTGGTTCAAGGCAGGATTATCATCATCTGGTACAGCAGCCCTGTAACATTAAACAAGCATTCCCCCTACTGTGCCACGACAGATGGTGACTTTCAGAGATGCAATACATTTGTTGCATACAGGGCACGGCATTAACTGTAGCATAAACAGGTAGTTGGCAGTATTAATAAAGTAAAGCGAGAGTTCAGAAGTACATAGTAACATAGTAAGTTGGGTTGAAAAAAGACATACGTCCATCAGGTTCAACCATAATGCCTATATATAACCTGCCTAACTACTAGTTGATCCAGAGGAAGGCAAAAAACCCCATCTGAAGCCTCTCTAATTTGCCGCAGAGGGGAAAAAATTCCTTCCTGACTCCAAGATGGCAATCGGACCAGTCCCTGGATCAACTTGTACTAAGAGCTATCTCCCATAACCCTGTATTCCCTCACTTGCTAAGTAATATATTTTTTGGGCACTGCAAACCGAATAATTTCAAGAAATTAATATGACCAGGCACTGCAAATAAGAATGTGCACACGTAAAAATGTGACTACTTGGGAGAAACAAAAGCAAATATTACAACATCATTCCATAAAACATAAGCATTTGCACAAGTTTTTTCGATAACCTTAAAGATTTAAAAACAAATATTCTTAACACTACTCTATGACGTATAGTTATAAGTATAAGAAATGAATGCACAAAAGTACATAAAAGGTCTGGGGCAGAAGGAGATTACAAAGCCTAGCACCATATCTGACTGTGCAATCTAAACTATATACTAAGGAGACAAAACCAACTGCTAAAACATAATATTTAGAAATTAGTTTCTAGGATGATAGGGTCTTCACGCAGTGTGCAAAGTGCACTTTTGGTGTCCTTGTGGGTGTGTACGCCCTATTATTTTGGTGCTAGTTTGCTGCACCTACGGACGCAGGGTGCTGAGGGAACTCTGTAGGTCAGGTGGTGGCTCCACGGTTCCCATGTCAATAGTTTTTTTACATATTAGGACAGAACACCATAATACTGTACTATACCAAAAACTGGGTGCTCACCGTAAAGGGGGTCCCCAGATAAAAAAAAAACCAAAGGTTTAATAGAGGAACAGGCACACCAATGTATAAAAATAGCAACATCTTTCTTCCATCTTAAATACAAAAAAAACCAACACGTTTTCATCAGGGTCATGCATGAAAAAAAAAAATACAGGCCTTGGGGCCGATCGCACACTTTTTTGCGTTAAATTAGCGCGCGATTCACCATAGTATTATCGCGTGCGTTAAGTCGCCATATCGCGCGACTGCATGCGTTAATTTCCGCGCTGAAAAGAATACGATCGCATGATTCACAGTCACTTAGACGCGCTAAATATCGCATTAGGCTATGTGAAAATTTACACCTTCTACAGGCAGGCGATAAATTATAGAAAAGTACAGTAAATGAGTTTTTGGCAATAAAATATGGACTTAGCAGTGTTATTTATTCAACTATGTGTCTTTTTACTCAATTTTACTAAAGTCTTGGCATGTATGGAATTTTGCTACTAATATACAGTACTATAGCGGTAAATATTTAGTCGCCAAAATAAACAGTACTGTAGCAGAAAATATTTAGTCGCCAAAATATACAGTACTATAGCGGTAAATCTTTAGTTGCCAAAATCTACAGTACTGTAGCGGTAAATATTTAGTCGCACAAAATACATTACTAGGTATAATAATTATAGAAAAGTACAGTAAATGAGCTTTTGGCAATAAAATATGGACTTTGCAGTGTTATTTATTCAAGTATGTGTTTCCCCTAGAGTGACGCAGCCGCCAGTTTGCAGGGAAATGGTCATTTTTAATACAGTAATTTTCACAAGTATTGGTGTGTATGGCTAAAATGGTGTGCGTTCATTCGCACGACTATTTATATGCGGCTACAAGTGATGAAATGTTTCGGCAGGCATGGATTCGCAGCGAATTTTTGGACGTGCGGCAAAACAATCTGCCAATGGCAAAACGCATGAAAAAATTTGCTACGCAAAAATTCACCGCACTTCCAAAAATTTACACAAGCATCAAAAAATAATAGTCGCGGGCAACATTTTTTTGCCCGCGCGTCATTTTTGCCGTTTCGTGGATCTTTCGAAAGATTTGCTAATTTTTCACCAAAGATAACCAGAACACATTTGCTCATCACTAGTGGCTACTATTTATAAGCATCTACTATTTATATGCTACCATTTATATGCTACCATTTATATGTGGCTAATATTTATATACACCATTTATATGTGGCGACAATTTATATACACTATTTCTAAGCTACTATTCATATGTGGCGACTATTCGCGTGCGTTATTTAGCGCATGTACCGTCAAATACCGCTTGAAAATAGTCATCGCAAGTTAAATAACGCATGCAATATCGCGCGTAAAATAGCGCAAGTATGCTTATAGTGAATCGTGCGAAAAGTCGCAAAAATTTTTACCGCACGCTATAAACAGCGCACGTTTTATCGCACTTTAGTGAATCGGCCCCCTTGTCTTTTATGCATGTGGCGCTTACAAAGGTCCCACTCTATGGGTTTAAACCTGTTTTTTTTCCTATTTAACCCGTGTGTCAATAGGCACAGCAGCACCTGATGTGGAGCAGAAGGCAGGGAGGACTGAGTGCACTAAGCACAACTATGTGGAAGTGTAAGGAGCGGATTTTGATGCGAGTACCTTTAATGGAAGTGTGTTACACACAATTAACAGCAGGGACAAAGTTGCTCACTGCACTTGAGGACATGAATGAGCCATTATATTTTCCTTAGCACTGTCTGATTCTAAGCTCACAATCTAAACTATAAAGTCTGGCAGAAGAGAGACACTGTCAGGAGGGGCATATAGGAGGAACAGAGCTAGAATCTGTTTCTCCCTCCACCCCTAACCTTTCTACTTGGAACAAACGGGACATTTCCCATTTATAGTTAGCCTATTATTTGGCCATACAGATACGGCCATAGACTGCACATAACTGTCCTTACAGTTATTACGTCCCAGCTGACTATGCAGGGCTGCTATCCATTCTGCCAACTGACATAACAAAGTTTTTTATCTACACAACATCACATAGGATCAAGGGCACTGTTATGTATTTAATGTAATGACTTATAGCGGTGTCAGCGTTTTACTCCTGCTGGTAGAGCTTACAAAACCCAAGAAAACGTATAGAAAAAAAAAAGGCAATGCACTCACAGTACTTGAAAGTGAGTGAAATAAAGTTTTATTGAAGTACCAATGTTTTGGTCTCTTTTTTTTATGTTACTGGTTTACTTTCTAGATTATGCTCACCTCATCATCCTTCTCTTCCTCCTCATCATCCGACTCTATGCTTTCATCAAACTTATCTTCTGAAATAGAGAGCATATAATTAAAGGCATGACTACAAGGTGTGTCACAGCCAACTAGCTTATGCCAGTTTGCTGTTGTGTTTCAAAGACAAATATTACAGAAAGCTCCATGATAGGGAAAATGCCAGTATATTTTTATTAGTAGTAATAAATGTTTTAAATGCCAGTATATTTTTTATCAGCAGTAATAAATGTTTATAAAATATAATAAATATGCTGACATATTTATGAACTGCAAATCAAATGGCACAAACAAAACCAGCTAGTCTTGTGAATCAAAAAAAAATGTTTGTGTCTAGAACAAGTTCCGCCACTACAGAAGTAAAAGGTGTAGGCATTAATAAGGATCCGGGACACATTTTCAACTTATGTAAATTTTTATGGACAGGTTAAATTAACAGTCTGAAATCAAAATGTTTTCCTATTTAAATGTTAACAATCTGAAATCTCTTTACATACTACAGTTAAAATGGAGCTTAGGTTTATATTGTGCAAAAACCTCAGCTCATACATTTTTGTTTTTGCATTCTATGTGCACAGGGCTACTGCCTAACCCCTAGAAACTGCCTAACCCCTAGAAACTGCCTAACCCCTAGAAACTGCCTAACCCCTAGAAACTGCCTAACCCCTAGAAACTGCCTAACCCAGGGGATCCCCAACTTTTCTTACTCGTGAGCCACAGCCAAATGTAAAAAGAGCAACACAAGCATCATAAAAGTTCATGGAGGAGCCAAATAAGGGCTAAGATTGGCTATTAGGTAGCCTCTATGCACACTATCAGCTTACAGGCGCTTTATTTGGTAGTAAATCTTGTTTTTATTCAACCAAAACTTGCCACCAAGTCAGGAATTCAAAAATAACTACCTGCTTAGTGATGCTGTTTATAGCAGCCAATCAGATGCTTTGCTTTAATTTTCTAACTGTTGAAATCTAATTGCTGATTGGTTGCCCTTGGCAACATCACCGGTAGTGCTCCACTCCACTTTTTACACAGCATGATAAATATACCCCTTAGCATCCAAGGGGTTGGTGAGCAACATGTCCCCTGGTTGGGGATCACTGGACTAACACCAAGTAAAGATTTTTTTTTTCTTTTTGCACAATTAAAGATGAAAATCAAAGCAATTTACTAGGGATGCATCAAATCCACTTTTTTTGGATTCCGTCGAACCCCCAAATTCTTCGTAAAGGATTCGGTCGAATTCTGGACCAAATCCTAATTAGCATATGCTAATTAGGTTACGGAAGGGCTAAATTTTCATTAGCATATGCTAATTAGGTTACGGAAAGGTTACATTTTCAAGTTCCATGTTTACTTGAAAAAAAAGTCATGTGATTTTTAGGATTTGAATTTGGTTCGGCCAGGAGCATGGATTCGGCCAAATCCGAATCCTGCCGAATGGCCGAATCCTGGATTTTGTGCATTCCTACAATTTACTAATACATATTGATACATTTTCAAAGTTGTTAAATTAGCCGTTAATGTAATTGCTACTGGCTGCTTATTGTCTCTGCTCTGATGACTCTCATTAAGGCTTATGCCACACAGGGGCTAATCTCAGCCTGTGGAAAAGTGCAGGTCGATATCAGCCCCAGCATGGCATTAGCCTAAGAGACCTGGAAGAGAACAAACCTGTGCTTCATTGTTTCAAGTGTGTGGAGTGTAGAAAAGAGAAAGGGATAAACAAACACTGCTTTTAAAATTGAAATTAATTTTATTATTATGTTTGTAGGTCATGAAAGGACACCCTGGATTTGTTATCCCAGCATCCTGAATGTCTTCTGTACCAGAGGTTTTATTATATACAGTAAGTAATAATAAAACCTCTGGTACAGAAGACAAAGGCATATGCCTTTACATCTAAATAAGTACATATATTTTGTATATATATATATATATATATATATATATATATATATATATACACATACATACATATACACAGCCTTAGGTTTGTACAAGGCATTTAATAAATTTGGAATTTTAGGAGTAGAATTTAACACCTCTTCTACAGCTTCTATAAAACACCACAAGTGTGTCGTTTGGGACTAATAGATGACATTGTCTCCTGGAATAGAACTTTATTATAAATCTAAAAAAAAGCCTTACATTATTAAGTAGATGAACTCTACTCTTTCTACGCTATTTTTAGTTTAGAATTGATAAACTGATGGTTGAACGAAAGATCGCAAATCACCACGTGTGTGGCCACCTTTATTGACAGCTAGGATGTTATCTGTGAAGATGCATAATTAATACAGTTGTTTCTGCGGTGGCACCCCTGCATACTGGTGGTCCTGGTTTGTGAGCACCGGGGCTTACTTGACCAAGAAGGTAAAGATTAGGGGCTAGAGTAGACATCTCTATATTGCTTTGACCATGTTCCAGAAGGCATCTGACAAAATGTCAGGAGACTACACCAGAAAATTGCCAAAAAAGTGTGACCTATAGTGTGAGCATCTACTGCAAATAAACCCAATAGCGACTGCAGATTGCCCCTGGTGTTTCTCACTAATTAGGTTGCTTTATGGGAATATCTGTTTGGAGGAAAAAAATGTTGCTGTCAAGATCAGGAGTGGTAACTGCTTGCCATTTATTGAGCTGACTTATTTAGAAAAAAGTTTTAAGTATGAATTAATGCCTAATATACATTTCTTACCTGAGTTGAGCTGCTTTATGATGAACTCAATGTGGCAATTCATATCCGTGTTTCCTTCTCTAATGTACCATCTGAGGATCTCTTCCATGCCCTAAATAAAGATATATGTTGTATATATTTAACAAAATATAAAAAAGAAATACAAAAATAGAAGGATGTTTGCATACAAGTCTTAACAACAATAAACTGCAGTTTAAACAGAATATTTTTGATTCACATAGCATATTACTATCTTAAATTACTGTCAGATTTTACATTCTGTCCCTCCTTAAAGGAACAGTAACACCAAAATATGAAAGTGTTTTAAAGTAATTAAAATGTAATGTACTGTTGCTCTGCACTGGTAAAACTGGTGTATTTGCAACAGAACGCTCCTATAGTTTATATAAATAAGCTGCTGTGTAGCCATGGGGGCAGCCATTCGAATGAGAAAAGGCACAGGTTACATAGCAGATAACAAATAAACTCTGTAGAATATAATGGCATTTTATCTGTTATCTGCTAAGTAACCAGTGCCTTTTCTCATTCGAATGGCTGCCCCCATGGCTACACAGCAGCTTTGCTTTTATAAACTATAATAGTCTTTCTGAGGCAAAAACACCAGTTATACCAGTGCAGGGTAACAGTGCATTATATTGTAATTACTTTAATATGCTTTCATATTTTGATGTTACTGTTCCTTTAATGTATGTACCATTGAATCAATTTAGCAATTTCTGCAATTGTCATTCTTTACAAATAACAAGAGAACATGCCAGGCATTATGGGAATTGGTTGTTATCTACAAAAATTGGAAGTTGGTTATCTACAGGCCTGGAACCTGTCTTAATCAATATATATGAAGTCATCTAGCAATTTGTAGCAAAAAGGGGGGCTTGAACATAAAAAGTCTGAAATTAACTTTTTAGTACAAATGCCGTTTTTGACATCCACACTGCAAAATTATTTTGTATTATATTTTAACAAATATGGGGTAGTGTCGAACTCCATGTAAACCCAGATCATTTACCATCAGCTGCGTTCCTAAACTGCGCCGGACCCCTCTGCAAAAAAATCTTTGGAGGGACCCAGAGCACAACGCAAGAACTACCAGCTCCTACTGTTCCTCACCCGTCCACCCCTCATGTCCCCCTGCCCCTCATTCATATTTCAACTCCCCACCCACCTCTCCCTCATTTCCCCCCTCCTTGCCTGCTCTGAGGTAGAAGAGCAGTAGGAGGGGGTTAGCTAATGCTATAAGGCAGTGCTGTCCAACTGGTGGCCCACGGCTCTCCCAGTTTGCCCCCCTCCCACTTGTCTGGCTACTGTGACTGTTTACCTTTGTGTAAGCTTTAAATAGCATCAGTACTGAAATTAACTGTCCCCTGTATTGTTCACAACTGTCTCCTGTTTTGTTCACAACTCAGGCTCATTGTCCACCTGTTCACACCTCAGACAGACTGTAGGAGCAGTGCCAGCATTGTGTCACTGTATTACTGCCTGTCCTATGCTGCCTGTGTGTGCCATACTCTGCCTGCCCTATGCTGCCTGTGTGTGCCATACTCTGCCTGCCTTATGCTGCCTGTGTGTGCCATACTCTACCTGACCTATGCTGCCTGTGTGTGACATACACTGCCCACTCTATGCTGCCTGTGTGTGCCATACTCTGCCTGCCCTATGCTGCCTGTGTGTGACATACTCTGCCTGCCCTATGCTGCCTGTGTGTGACATACTCTGCCTGACCTATGCTGCCCCGTGTGTGACATACTCTACCTGCCCTATGCTGCCTGTGTGTGCCATACTCTGCCTGCCCTATGCTGCCTGTGTGTGCCATACACTGCATTATATGGTCCCTAAGGTGTGTAATTATGTGCTGGGGGTTGCTGTGCTAGCCACAGGGGAGGAGGAGGAATATGGATTTAAGGGTATGTCTTAATATGACATCATATAATTCTTTCACATATGAATGAAGGGTGATATCTCAATGAGCACCAATCATTTGGGTTTTTGCCGCGCTACCCCCATTAATGTGAATATGGTCTTAAATGCTCTTGTGATAACATGGGTGTGGTTTGAAGTGGGTGCGGTTTTAAAAAAAAGGGAGTCAAAACTGGCTTCCATTATCGGCCCTCCACCATGCAGGCCAGAAAAATGCCGGCCCTTGGTACCACAGAAGTTGGACAGCACTGCTTTAGGGTAAGCAGACCCAACGGTCTAGGGCCCCCTGTGACAAGCGGGGTCTGCTTCCTTTGAGGCCACTGCATAGCAAGATTTGGGCTAAAAAGAAACCAACACATTTCCAAAACTGTCTTTTTAAGTCATAAACCAATAGTTTATTTGTTTTTTCTTTTTAAACATTTTGAGAAAAAGAGGAAGGCCAGCCCTCATCGGTGTTCCTAAAAGATGCAGCACAGCCTGTTAAACATAATTGCAATTGAAAAGGGTTTGTGCTGAACATACTTTTCCTCTTGTCAGGTTGACCAGGCAGGTAAACTGCCCTTTTATGGGTGTGTAACTCACCATGGATCTGGCTTCCTCCCGTATAGAGGGGACTGCTAGGATGCTGTATAATGCTCCATTCACGTAAGATCGAATCTACGAAATCAAGTTACATTGTAGATTTTATTTTTTTGTTGCAAGTGGAATGAATAAAGAAGAACTTGAAGGCTTCTTGTACCTATTCAGAGTGCTGTGGCATGTTGGATTGTATACATATAATTGGCCCTTGGAAGTGGGCTCAGTATTCAGCACCAGACGCTACAACCAGTGGTTGATATAGGTGAGCATTACTAATTACTAATACTGGGTATGTATTAAATACACCCACCATTGACTTACACTTGTATTCCATGGGTACTCAACCCAATACAGGACTGCAGTAAATATACAGAGCCAGAGATTGGATCAGGGGTCCTCAAATTTTTTGAACAGGGGGCCAGTTCACGGTCCCTCAGACTGTTGGGGGGCCGGACTATAGTTAGTCCTCAAACTACGGCCCCCGCTCACCCCTGGCTACTACCTGTCTGCCTCAGCCCCAGCGCGTCTTTAGTGTCGCCAGTTGGGACGTGGTGGCATGGCCAAGGACCATGCTGAGGAAGACAGGTAGTAACCAGAGGTGAGAACGCACCGGAGGCTGGGTAAATGACCATTGTGTAAAATACACCAGGATTTTACTCAGCTTTATATTTAATGCACAGCTTGAAAAATGGATTCAGTTAAAATGAGAAAAACAACCATCCAACCCTAAAGGTGGCCATATACGCACCGATAATATCTTATTCGGTGCGTGTATGGTATGTTGGCGAGTCGACCGATATCGCAGGAAGCTGCTGATATCGGACGACTCGCCGATCGGACCAGTTTGAAAATTTTGATCGGGCGCCATAGAAGGCGCCTGACCAAAATCTCTCTTCAGTGCTGAATCGGCAGAAGGAGGTAGAAATCCTATTGTTTCTACCTCCTTACCTGCCGATTCAGCCCTGAATGGTGTGTGGTGGATCTGACGATGTTTTGTGCGACTGCTGGTCGCACGAAACATCGTCAGATCGCCACGTGTATGGCCAGCTTAAGGCAGGACACATGGCACTTCAATTAGAATGATCAAAACTGCATGTAATCTGCCAATTTTTAAAACCCCCCCCCCTGTACTCATACCATATAGCGGATATGTGAGTTAAAAATTACATCACAATTTTATTTAACCTCACTAAAAAAAGTACTTCCCATACCATAAAAAGAGGAAACAGACCCCTAATGGAGGGGCCCTCCAGAAAGGAGTTTAGTTTCTGAATTGCCAAATCTATGAAAAATTTAAAAAAAAAATGTTTGTGTTTTTGAAAAACAGATTTCAATGCAGGATTCTGCTGGAGATGCTCTATTAACTGATGGGTTTTGACAAAAACAGGTTTTCCCATGACAGTATGGTGATGTGCTATTTATTCTTACTCCACATTTTTACACTTAATAACTACACCCCTCTGTGTGCTAATGACCTCAGGAGTGTTGCATCTATTCTTCTAATTTTATTTAAAACACAATCATATCAACAATCCTTCACTTCTTTATATACAACAAAATAAAGTGTGAAACTGCAGACAATCAGTGCAACCTCCTGGCAAATCGATTTACCTCATGGTTCTCATGGCCAAGTAGGTCAGAAAGCACTTTTAGTACATGGTCTGCATCCCTGGAACACATCTTTCTTCCTGATCAAATTAAAAAAAAAAAATTAATATACACATACTCATACCAACCTTACTATGTATATATGTAAAATATAAAATTGATATACTACAATATCTATACTAATTGTAGATTTTAGTATGACAAAAGCCTTGGATATCTTGCTTGTAGAGATCATCCAAGCCCCCCCTTAAGCATTAATAAAATCTGCCATTACCACATCACTAGGAAGGGCATTCCACAACATCACCGTGATAAACCACCTACGCTGCTTCAACTGAAAGTTCAGTTCCTCTAGTCTAAAGGGGTGGCCTCTGGTGCACCAATCTTTTCTATGGTCTATAATGCCCTCTGACTTGTAAAGAGTCCCCTCGCAAGCACTGTTCCCCAGATGAAAAGTATTCATTCAGAATCTCTACTTTTTCCCCAGTTCTCATCAAACAACTGACCACACTCTGACAATAAAGGTGCCACCCCTTCCTACTTTATTTTTTACTGTTTACATATTTGAAAATTGTAAAAAAAATTGTAATATGTTTTTTGTTTCAAGGTCCAAACTCCTAATTTGACCCTTTCAGCCTACTCCCTTAAAGGCAAGCTAAATTCAAACCTACACAGAGAGCAGAACAGATAGAACACGTATAGCCTTACAAACATCAGTACATATCTATAAACACCAGACATTTACTGTCTAAAAAACTGTATTAGGAACAAATTTCATTTCAATCCCTAGACTGAATAGTTCCTAACTTCTTTATCTAAAAGGCATCATGGAATCTGGTATAGGCATGATAGATCACTCCCATATCTCGGTATAGGGATGGGTATATGTGCGTAGTTAATGATATTAATAAGCAGTTCGATTCAATAAAATTTACAGCACAGTTATTATTCTTGGATTTACATTTGATGCTGTCGGAAGCTGGCAGCCATTATTTTTATATTAAAACGTGATTGACAATATATTATTGCATTTTGATAGTTGCCACTCACTAGCGCTAACATGACCTCTCTCATTATCTCAATTATGTAGAAACAACTTTGACCCAGTGATTTGTGAGCAGCTGATAATAAGACATGAAAGAAAGACTTATGTGTTGATATTGCACTCTGCAGTGAGTCAGAGTCATGGCACACAATCAGGCAAATCCTGTTTAGTAAGGAAAGGTCAGTAAACATTTGGGCCCTGGGGAGGGAATAATTACTTGCTGCTTGATTTTTAAAAACTGGTTCTGGATAAGTTTACAGCTATTGGCATGTAGACTATTTTGAAAGCCGTGGTCCTTTCTGAGGGCCACAAAGCAGCCAAATTGAAATGTCTGTGAGTAAAAAAAATGCCTACACCAATACTGTATGTTTTTGTGACGGAATAGTTTTACTCACAACTCAGCAATGAAAAGATATTTTGAGTGCTTTGATTCCCACTGGGTGGGGGTAACACCCCCATACATTGTTGAAATGACTGAGGAAGAATTTTGACAAAAATCAAAACACAATTGTACTTGGGAGAACCTAGGCTGTCAAAACACACCAAGTGCCATAGACCCTAAGCTTCCAGATCAGCCACAGCTCTGCATTCACAGCTGAAAAAATGTAATTTATCATTGTTACTAGATGAATGAAATGTCAAACATGAGGTTGTTTCTTTTTGATTTTCCTTTTGAGAAAGAGTTGTTCTTAGAAAATGTATACATTTATGATTTCATGCTCTGCTGAACACAAAGCTGCTCTGGCTTCCCATAACAAGGCCACTTCAGAACACAGCAGGAAATTACACTGACAGATAAAATGGTTAGTAACGTAGACAGTTTCCATGTTGAACAAACACTGATTGTAAGTGTTGCTTGTGAAGACATTCTAATGAATATTTATTACTTTTAAAACTACAGTCAATATAAGAGGATCAAATTGTATTCAGCTAAAAATTAAGATAAAAGCCTCCAAATATAGATACAGACAGAGGACTCTTGCCAGTTTAGATTGGCAAGACTCTATGGAACACAACATGAGAGAACTGTAGTTGACTAAGGAACTGAGTTGCCTTAAAGTTTCAAGTAACACCTGTCATTTTGCAGGAATAAAAAAAAAACAGTACAATGCATGCTGTGGTCTTAAAGCAAATTCTGATGGTCCACATCAGCACCACCTTATTCAAGCATGGTGTATGCCATTGTTTTCAAGTGTACAAAGACCAGATGTCAGTGCTAAGCAGAAGCCGAGAGACACGCTGCATTGTTCCTCAACTACACAAACACAATAAAAATATATGGAGCTCCAGGTGGATATTTACTAGCTGTTGTCACAGTGGGCAATATTGCTGACTAGTAAGAAAGCAATATACCTTTTATGTTACTTTGTAAGAAAGAAATTTACCTTTTATGTTATCTTGTAATAAAACAATTCACATTTGGATTCACCTTCACAGTGCCGAAACTAGGGGTAGGCAGAAAAGGCACCTGCCTAGTTCACAACATGAAGGGGGGGGGGTCGTTAGGCAGGTACCTCCTTTGCCTACCCTTACTATGCAATCTCTTGCCCCCAGCCACCACTTGGCACACTAAACTTTCCCCAAGAATTTAAAAATGAATCGCTTGCCCAATGCACGGGTCAGCGTTATAGCAAAGAATGTCAGTGGGGATAGAGACAATCAATCAGGGAGGCACAGTGCCAGTCAGTCAGGATGGAGCAGTTCTAAGTGCTTCTGAGCATGCCTAAACTTCTTGTGCATAGTACTAATTTGACTGGCTGAAAATGTATGCAAATGGCTAAGGGAAGTGACTGGACATGTGCAGAAGGAATTAACCCCGCAATGTCTACACTGATTTCTTTCTACCTGCTGTCGATCTCTGCATGTGAAATGTGGGAAAAGGGAGTCCTTGACACCCCCTGTGAGGGGGGTAACTGAAACTGGAAGATCTGGTAGGTGCATATTTTGATCCATTATATACTGCAAACCAAACACTTTTGCTACAGGATTATATTGGCAAGTGCTTGTTTTGCAAAGTTCTACCACTTTGCCCTTTCTACTGAATTCTGTTCCATTGGTTTCTTCAATAAAAATAAATAAAAATATAAATGCATATTCAAAAAGTCTTTGTCCCATAATTTAACCAGTGTTAAAACATGTTCAATTCTGTCCTAAGGATAACCTTTTTCTCTGCAATAAGTCCTGTATCCTCTGCTATAGTCATTGTTTGACCTACAGGTCAAGATGGCAGCACCCTGTTATCAGATTATGATTCTCTCATCACACTACAAGGAGATCGTTTGTTATTAAGCAATGTTTAATGTATTTTAAGTTATATTGTATGCTCTTAGGCTATAAAAATTCTGCAATATGTTTCTAGGGATATAACGTAATAACTGCCTATTGTAATGTAGGTGGGCTGGTAGCCATGCAGTATACATGGCACTGTATTTCCTTACTGTTATGGTATGTTATATCCATTTTTTCTTTTTACATTTTATTTCATGTAAACCTTGTATACACTATAACATTACTGTTTCTGTTCTATTAAACTAAGCACATTAAGATATATGAGGTTGGACTGGTGGCCTTACAGTACATGTGAGAAGGCAATGTGTTTCTCTGCTGCTTCACAGGGCTCCAGCTATCTGCATTTCACTTAAATAAAGAAAGCTGAAAATCCAGAACCTGCCGCTTCACATACGGTAGCTTATCTGCCTGTGTATTGATCCTCTTCCCCTCTGACTGATATCTGGCAGGAAATAATCCAGATATCATTTAGATTGGTTTAAAAATCCCATCAGACAAGGACTGCATAAGTATACTGATGTGGTCCTTTCCTGACAGACATGCAAAGGCCTCTGTTATGATTGGACTGTTGGCTTAGGAGCCAAACGACTGGATCAGTCTGATCTGTACCAGCATGTAGGTGTCCAAATCAGGTAAAGATCTGCTTGTTTGCTTTATAACTTTGTAGGTATGGCCAGCATAAAGCAGCACAGCGCCTAGCTGCCACGCGTGTTGTACCCACATACATACATACATACATACATACAAGCTGTCACATACCTGCACTACGAAGACAAAGGTTCATGAAGAGAGCTATGGTATACTGCAATGCATAATCTGAGAGATGGTCTGTATCTTCCAGCTCCTGCACCAGCCAGAAAATGAGGTCATCCTTGATCATGGCTGACTGCATGCTGCGCCTGGAAGAAATCACTTTTACTTACAGAGTGCTGAGGATTTTGCATAACGTGTACAGCTTTTAATAAAGGGACTTACTGAGACACACAACTTATACAGCACAATACTGTGACAGTAATCAGCCACTGATGACATTAATACATTTCTGTTGCTTATACAATTACTTTTTCATTCTAAAACCAACCAAGCACAGGACATATAACGCAAGACATTTACCAATGTGAATGCAAATTGATACTGTACCTAGCTTATAGAAGCAACAGAACTTTTTATCTGTTAAAAAGGCTTATTTCGCCCATTACTTAAATGGACTTCAACAACAACAGAGATAGCAGACCCAGGAACAGCACAGTACAAAGTACAGAGGACCTGACTGATGGGAAAGTTGCATAAATAGGACCCACAAATATCCAGTCCCCCAAGATTGACCATGATAGTTATTTTGGCTCGAATACATCTGAAAGTTAAATATGCCAGTTTTAACGGAGATAGCTGTCCACCTTTAAATTAACTTTTAGTCTGTTGTAGAGAGTGCTATTTTGAAACAATTTGCAAATGGTCTTGATTTTTTATTATTGCTTGCTTTTTAATTATTAAGCTTTATATTCAGCAACTCTCCAGTTTGGAATTTTAGCAACTATATGGTTGATAGGGGGTTAATCTCCCCTTTAAAACAAATATCATGTAGAACTGTGCCTGTGTTACTTGCATACAAGGACTACTGCCTGGCCATAAGGATAACAGCATACAGAATGCAACCTTCTGATTCTGGGGCTATAACATAGTTGTCTGGAATCAGCAAAAATAGAAATTAAAAAATATACAGCACAGACCTTTATAATCTTTAAAACAGAAAAGTAAGCAGGTCTCTTTCCATTACATTGCTAAAAATCACTGCTGTTTTTAAATAATAAAATAGATGTAAACGTGTTTACCTACTGAAGCCTTTAAGTATTTTAGATTAATATTACTATGTGCATTAACATGTTCAGAAACTAAATAGAAAATGCATTTTTTTGTCTCTTATCATCTCCCACACCCAGCCAACACAAGACGTAAAGCAGCTATGACTGCATTAGAAAGGTCACTTTTATTTATATTTCCATACACTCCTGCATTTTCTGAGACACCGGCTTATATTATATTCACAATAGTCTTTTCTTAGATAATTTTAGCATCTCTGGGAAAGGCTGCCTCTCCTGCATTGATTTTTTTTTTCAATTTTTTACATCTGTGATCAAGTTGCACAATAGGTTGCGTAATTCCCTGTGTAAATTTATTTTGCTCCCCACACCCCAGATTACTGCAAGTGATGCAAACTAACAGTTATTTAGCTATTCACACATGGGACCATGTTGCACAGGTTTCTCTACATCCTTTTGGGGTATCAAAATTGCAAAAATCTTAGGGTCATAAATGGTAGTATTATGAATTATAGATTTAATTAAAGCGGCTAAAACACTAAGCCATTAAGTACCCAACTTGTTACTAGGCCTCTCTTTAAGTCCATATTATACATCTCCCTGCAGCATCTGAATGTGTGTGGAACAGAGAAGAATACTTTTTGCTAGAACCAAGATCTTGTAGATTGTAAGCTCTTTTGGGCAGGGCCCTCTTCACCTCTTGTATCGGTTATTGATTGCTTTATATGTTACTCTGTATGTCCAATGTATGAAACCCACTAATAAAGAGTCTTAGGACTGCTGCCCTGGATTCTTCAATTTATTTTCTAAAGGGGCTCAGTGATCAAAATGTCCATACTATTGTCGCACAGATGTACTGTAAGTTGCCTTTCAAATTTTAATTAAATTATTCTATTTTACAAACTGCTGAATCGCTACTTTCACAGTGACTGAGCTCTCTCATGTCTATGGAGACACATTGGTACTACTGTAAGGCAGGTATAGGACCTGTTATCCAGACTGCTTGGGACCAAGGGTATTCCGGATAAGGGGTCTTACCGTCATTTGGATCTTTATACCTTAAGTCTACTAAAAAATCAACAAAACATTAATTAAACCCAATAGAATTATTTTGCATCCAGTAAGGATTAATTATATCTTAGTTTGGTTCAAATACAAAGCACTGTTTTATTTTTACAGAGAAAAAGGAAATTAATTTTAAAAATCTGAATTTTCCAGATAACGGATCCCATACCTGTACTGGGTTGCTACTTTTTACAAAACAAAACAAATTTAAAGACTGATGAATAGTAACAACATTTAAAAAACAATGTATTTCTAATTAACTATATAAAATAGAATGCAGCAAGAGATTAAGCAGGGATTTACTATACTCAAATTTATATTCATTTGAAACCACGAAAAAAGACTCATTCGTATGAATGGCTGTCATTTATCCAAACTGAAAAAATAGTCATTAGAAAATGTGTTTTAGTAAATGCCCTTCCTACTGTTCTTGGAAGTGACCATACTAATAGGGAAAGCATTTTGGTTCATTTGGTTAAGACAGAGGTTTTGGAAGAGGGGCTCTCAATGCAGACTTTTTGTTCATGCTAAAAAATCACTACAGAAATGTCATAAACATAACTAAAACAATTTAGAATATTTATGTATGTTGCATACAAGCTATTAATGTAATAATGAAATCCAGAGGGTTCACAACTGCACAGGTACAGGGTTGCACAATGCAATACTTTATTTTCAAATTATTTTCCAAATCACCAAATGTTGTTGTCGATACTACCGCTAATAAAGCAACATACAGTGTACCTTGTGGGTGTCAGTGGGTTCTTACCTAAGACTAAGTTTTTGGAGTATGCCTAAGACAGTCTCTCTGATGACAGATTCCTTCTCTTCAGCTTTCCAGGTTTCCACAAGTGAGTGCAGAAGACGGGGATTCTGGGAGATGTAAACTCGCCCTGTTGGCACAAAGAGGATCTTGGGTAGTCAGTTAGATAAAACAAGTTAGCTTTTCCACTCTGACTGGACTGTAGCTTTAAAAATACCTGGTGAGTTTGTACTACAAAAAAACCTTAGCACATCTGCTTAATGCCCCCACCCATACTCTAAATATAAGAAGACCTACAAGTAGCACATAGATTTTGGCATTTATACGTAAAATCAGGCCTTTGAACTGCATGCTATAAGTGAAAACTAACAGCCAGTATAAGGGTAAAGGTACATGAGGAGATTTGTTGCTCGAAGTGAGTTTGAACTACTGCAGGCGACAAATCTCCCGACAATGCCTACCACTTTACTTACCTTCGGATCACTGCAAGTAAAACAATACTGGCAGCAATCCAGCATAAATGTACGAAATGCAAAAGAATGCAATTTCCAGCAATTAAGCTGGATCACTGTAAGTAATGTGTTTAATTTGTGGGGATCTGAGTATAAGTGAAGGGCAAGGCATTTTTGGGAGATTTGTCGTCTAGTAGAGCAGATTTACAGCGGGTGCCAGTATCCTTAAGGAGCACCTGTCCATTCTTTGAACTTTGCCAACAGAGTAATAGCCCTGTAAAATACATTGTAAGGGCAACGTCACATGGGGCAATTTCTAGGATTTTGTTGCCTTTATTACCAGCATTAATTAAAAGCTTAGAAGGTGGACTGGCACATGACAATCGCGTGGAAAACAATTGCCTCAGGTGAACAGCACGCCCAAGCAAACTTGAATTCAAATCTAAAATTTCAAATTGAAAAAGACAACTTTAGTAGTGCACATTTTTGTTAAGATATTTTTATTTGCTGTACAAATGCCTGCACTATAATATGACAAATGAGACATTTATTACATATCATATTGTCCTAAAGTATTTAAGATTACCAACCTACTCATGGTAACACACAACTCTATTTTCCTAACTGCATGCTAAAATGAAATTCTCTGCTTAACTAGGAGGCAGCTTAAATACCTGAACTCATGAACCCGGATCAATAAACCTCTGCGTGCGTCACAAAACTGTCTTGTCACTTTTATCTTTCCTAATTCGGTTACCCAATATGGGTGGCAGTGCTGCAAATGTTTCATTGTTATTAAAAGTTATGGACAGCATTAGCCGATCAAAGCATGTATGCATTGTGCCCAGGAGTACGTGGTTTATTCTCAAATCTAACACAAATGTATTAAATCATGGGACATGTGCTAATATTCTTATAGCCCTAATATAATCAACCGTGGCAGAACAGAAGGTCACATTTGAATGTAAGTGTAAATATATGGTAGTGGGAAAATAATCAAGGAAGTGACAAGCAAAGAAAAATATAATAAAAGCATTGTTTCACCCACAGGTCCTGTTTTGTTTCATCACAGGCAGTTTGCAACACAGGTGCATATTTAACCACAACTACAGCAGACAAGACTTTAGTAAAGCAAATGCCTACTTAGTAGCATTACAACCTAAAGGGCTAGTGATTACTTTATGCATTCACTAGCTATATGCATTTAAAGAATAAATCTAAAGATTATATAAAATGTGGATTGGGTCCACTTAAATAACTTTAATAAGCTCTTTGGTAAGAAACCTACTGCTGGACAGTGACCCCCTGCTTCCCCCCCCCACAACCCCATTGCCCATCCATTGGCAGCTCCTTTCCCCAATGCATCAGGAGTTGACGTCAGGCTTGGGAGAGTGGTCAAAATTCAAATAGGCTGGGGCATTGTTTACATTTGTCCTCAATCTATTGGGAGTTTGTCCCACTCTTAAAGAGAAGAATGGAGTGCTGGGGCATTGAGAAAAAGAGTCACACTCTGGCACAGGGTTATTACAATGCTCTGCGGGGAGGCAACCGGGGGACGTTTAATAAATGGATAGTGACATTTCTATTAAAAATAAAAAAATGTCAGTATTCTGTATAATGATCAAAATTTAAACACTAAAATCATTCTTTTTTGAACAGCTCTATGAAGTGCAAAAGGATCTTACATGACCTGTATGGCTTCCTAGGAATGACAACTACACTCTGTCTGCTGCAATTTTTTCTCCAAAAAAACGCAGTGCCAAAATGTCAAAAGTTGCCTTTCAGTGCCATCTGTGAAGCGTTAGTTCTGGCTGTAAGCTGTGGCTTGAAGGTGGCTGCCAAAGATGCCAATGATAGGTAACTTTGGCACTTTTATGTTTAATAAGGAAAAAAAAAAAAAACAGTTAGCAACCGAAGTTGACTCTTGTAGCATGCACCACATATACAGCTCTAAAATAACATCTATCTTATGCCCAGCATAAGCCCAGCAATATGGATGGATCTTCTTTATTTTAAATCAAGTAGTTCAAATTGAGAATTTTTGGCTTTTACAGTTTTTAGACTTGGAATCTGCCATAAATTTCCATTTCCCCACCCTTAAAAGAGATACGCACTTATGTATAATAAGCCCATTACATAACCTCAGGGGACTCAAGTACTGATGTAATAAAGAGTGTTTGATAGACCATGTATTACAGGGAAAGATCCCAGGACCCACTAAATTCCAGAGGGTCTTAGATTTGCAGTTCAACAAAAGCTGAAGGGCCAAAGGTCATTTTTGTTGCATATAAAAGTGGAACATCTGTCCACAACTTCTGTACCATACTGTTCTATGCAGAATAGTAGCTACAGAATGAGGATAATCTAAACTCTACATCAGTTGCTCACCATAAGCCAATGATGAAAATACGTCAATTAGTAGGGCAGTGTATTGTCTGACAACCTCACTTGGTGATCGCAGCAGCATTAGGACATTCTTCTGTATTAAAAAAAAAAAAAAAGAAAAAAACTCAAATATACTTGTATTAATGTTAAAATACAATATGCTCCAGATCATCACCCAAATGAGAACAGCATGAATAGGTTGCCTATAAATATAGGAATTAATACTCAATCTGCTAAATTGTGAGCATGTTACATCCAACGCTACTTTGCTGACACCCAAATTACACTGGAATTTGGGGGAACTAATGCTGCATCTGGATTGTGTGAGAATTTTTTACATTGCACTTCTTTTTTAAATGAGCCATTTGATAGAAACCAGTATGGCTGCTCCAAAGCAAGTGAAATTATTTAACCAAATATTGCACCACCGCTAGAATTATATAAATAGGAATTAAATAGGAATTATAAACAGAAAATAATCCCTTAATAAAGTCCATTGTGAAACACAAGTTTCCTTTCTATACAAGTAACATGTAGAAAGTGAACTTGTTGCCAAAGAACATAAAATATCTTATTTCAAATTGGATATGCACCTAAGTTCAGAGGTTTATTGTGGCAAGTGTTCAAGAAACCTGACCCAGGAACATGTACTAAGTAAGTGTTTCATACAGGTCCCTTAAGAAGGAGTGTCTGGGGGATGGACCACTGGTCCAATTCTCTATATACTATCACATGGTTTACACAAGAGCTGTAAGGGCAAGGTATCTTTTCTGAGGTTTTATCACTCTGGACCTGGGGTATTCCGTATAAGGGATGTTTCCGTAATTTGGATCTCCATGACTTAAGTCTGCTAAAAATCATTTAAACATTAAAAAAAAACCAATAGGACTGTTCTGCCCCCAATAAGGATTAATTATATCTTAGTTGGGATCAAGTACAAGGTACTGTTTTATTATTACAGAGAAAAAGGAAATCAGTTATAAAAATTAGAATTATTTTCTTATAATGGAGTCTATGGGAGATGGTCTGTAATTCGGAAGGAAGGGAAGGGATCCCATTCCTGTCATTAAAATGAAAAGCAAGGGAGGAGCAGAGTCCAAACCCCAGATTTAGCAGCATAGTGTTCCAACACCGAGACACATCTTTGAGGAAATGGTGACATATAAATATTTTATTGTATTTTATCAACAAGGACACAATTAACCCTATACATGCCACCTAGGCCTTTCACCTGCTCATTGTGGTGACAATCAAGTAGATCATTGCTTATGTATGCTTGCAAGACTGTGTTCCTCTGCTCTCCAGGCTGAGACCTAGTAAGGCGCTAAGAAAAAAAAAAACAGAAAATATCACAGCCAGATTATTTTCCATGCATTTGTATGGGAAGCAATGACAGGCGACTGCGACATTTGACTACCGCTGTTTTTGGCCTAAGCAAAGCAGCATTCAGAATGCCTCATGTGGTAAAGAACAGCGTTACAGCTTTAGGTGGACCAGGAAGTATTATTAAAGTAGTCAAGCTTGGTAATATTTTAAATTTGGAAGATATTTGTCAGTCTAACATATTATTATGCCATATAGAATATTTAGTTGTTTGTTTTCATTATGAATCAGAATCCTAAACGCTAAATATAAAAAAGGGATATGATTTAACTTTCATGTAACAAAAATGCATTGAGGAAATATATGGGTGACCCATATTCAGGGGCATTTCCCTCGCTCCCTGTGTTGCAGGGGGCTGAATCACAAAGTGAAGAGATCTCAATAATGCTCTCTGCATAAGCAGAGACTAAATTCCGATTTTAAATCAAAATTTTGTCTCCTTAAGTTACCAATTGCTGCTTTTTGCCTCCCCTGGTAACTTAATGGGTGCTGCCGCCTGAGGCCAGTATCTCAACTCGCAACAAAAATTACTCTAGAAATCTATAAAAAAAAACAGTCAGGCCCGGACCGGCAATCTGCGGGTTCTGGCAAATGCCAGAGGGGCAGCTGTAAGATGCCATAGACAGTCACTATTTATGGGGCTGATGGGTGGCTGTTTGGGCCTCTGTATTTGAAATGCCAGGTTTCAGTTCAGACCTGCAGTTACTCTACTAACTAGTGCAGTACTAAAGGAAAGCACATATCGGGTTGCTTAAGGTAACTGGACAAGGAGAATGTTTTACCAACTTTCTACATAATCCCCAGAAGTAGAAAAAATGAAAAGCAAATAGGAGCACAATATGCATGTGTAATAAAAACCATTTTTAATGTGGAAAGCAGATGAAAGTCAGGGCAAGTTCTGTTCTATGGATAAATCCTGGCCCTAAGCAGAAGGCTGTCTATAGACGTGCCTAGCATGTAAGAAGCAGCCAGGGAGAGGAGTACTGCTGTGTGTGTGTGAATAAAGCCGAGAGGCAACTTTTTCCCTCACCCAACGCAAGGCTTGCAGAATAAGTGCTTTCAAGCGATCATTCCCAAAAACCAGATCCTTCTTCAGCTTTTCATAATCCAAGGATGGAAACAATGGCACTTCTTGTTGTTTCCTGCATCACCGATTAAAAACAAGCAACAGATCAATAGAGGAAAAAAAGGGGCGAATGCATTGCTACAATTCATATTTTTTATTACATTAAGAATTGATTGAAGCAGCCTGTGTTTTTGTCTCTGACTGAGGGATATGGTTATTGTACCTGTTGTGGAGTAAACAACCATAGCTCAATTGAGCTGGATATAGAGAAAGTTGTATTTCAATGTACGAGGCTCTTCTACACTACAGGACAGGGTTAAAAAAAACACTTGAATTATTTATAATATTAATAGTCTACTGCAAAAAAAATAATGAAAGTAAGTCTCTGTTTAGTTTCTATGGGTTAGTGAACTGAAGCAGATTTGCTTTGTAAATGAGCTGGAGCATGTAGCTAGCTGCCCCAACTCTGTATTCTGAGACTGAAGTGTATGCAGCAATTATGTGTACTGGGTAGGAAAGCATAACTCTACAAATAACCAAATCATATGTACATATGTATTGAGTTTGCACTTGCTATGTTTTCAGTTGAAACATTCAATGAAATATACTGACTGAGGGTACTGAAAGCTCAACGTATTTGAATAATGGTATTCAGTGCTATATGTGACACCAGCCATGACTGCTCTGTGAACTTTGTTTACAGACTTTATTGAAAAGAGCCCTTCCATGCCCAAATTATCAGCAAAGAATTGAAATATTTGCTTGTCCTTACTACACAATAACCTGTGACCAATAAGACTTCCATCTAGTTACTATCAAGCTTCTTTATTGGAGCATATGCTCAGTCATGATTGGCACTGCAGTGAAAAATGAAGATGAAGATTTGCATGGCTTCTTGTATAAGTTATTGACAGTACTAGTAGCAGACACTACTCAAATAAATGCTGCACTGATTTAAGGCTTCATTCATGACAGTGGGCAAAAGGAAACAGAGGAAAATCTTAGGGATACGAAAAAAAGGATGGGTAGAACAGGGGAGAAAGGAGAGGGGGCTATAAAAAGTATCAGATTATCTGACCAAAACGATATAAAATAAATATAACCTATACAATTATATGTATTCACTGTAGGAAACACACATTCGAACTGTTTGGCTTCTTGCAGCATATTAAACTTGCAATGAATCTGTAACTGGGAAAAGGATAAACAGACTCCTATCTAACCATTAGACCACTGTCTGTAAACTCTTTTTATACTTTTTTAGAGGTGTGTGCATTGGAACAGACCTTAGAAAACCCTCTCTACAAAGTTCTCCACAGACTGCCATTGATGAGAATTCCTACATAAGCTGGAGAGTATTTATCTAACTCCAAGTTGCTTCTTGAATCAGTGCATACTTAACAGTATGCCATCATCCACATCATTACAACTGTCCCTCTGTAAGATTATTGCGAAATGTATTTTCAATGTAATAATATGATATAGTTCTTACATTTTATTAATTAACACTGAAACCTTTGACTCAGAGAGGAAGCAGCCTTATTAGTGGTCACCTGGTTGTCTGGTCCAAACAATAGGAGTCATCCTTAATTTAGAAAACAAAGGTACTGGCCTACACCTCTTAAAAAACAAGTAAGTTGCCAGCTTTATGTAGCACAATAAAAGCAAAAATGTAATTGCTGTGGGTTAATGCTCCATTGTAAAATGTGCCCACTGTTGATAAATAAGCCCCATATCTGTATATGCCATTTTACTTATCATATGCATATTTGTTCTATAAGGCAGTAAACTTACAAAGGTGCTATTGATGCTCGCAGCATAGAAGAGGCCTGTGGATAAAAGAAAAGAAATTGTTGAGATCGGTGTATTGTAGCTAAACATTTTGGATATAACTGTACCAAAATCTAAGTAGATAAAGAGGACAACATGAAGCATAGTGCATATCTGCACATTCATAGAAAAGACCCCAAGCAATCATGTTAGTAAGGTGGTCCCTACTGTCTTTAATGATGCTCTCATGCTTAACAAGCATGCAAAACAAGCCAGATAAACAAAACCTCTAACAGAGCAAGTCACACATCTTATTAAAAAAAAAAAAAAAAAAAAGTAAAGGATGTATGAATTGACGCTTTGTCAGGCATCAAATTCTAGGACCACATTTGTTGGGCAGGCCACAAAGGCCTGGGCCTAGGGTGGCAAAGATCTGGGGGCCACATGCTGCCTGCTAGCCGCATCTGCACTGGTGACTGGATGAGAGATCTTTACAGCTGTTTTTTTTTAGTCTCCCAAAAATCTGGCCCAGCCTCAATCAAAAGACTGTTCTATACACACACACACACATAATATATACAGTATATAAGATTGGCATTAGCCGGGACTCACATCAATGGAAAAAGAAAGATATTGCCTGGGTGCAATTCTATCAGTTTTGCACGTGTTGAACTGGCCAGTATACACTGCCATAAAAGCCTGACCAAGCCTTGGCAATCTGTGCTGGTTTTAGTAGTTTATATCACATTGCTAATAATATAGACCCTTAGTTTCCATATCTCAACCGAGACCCAGATTAAACCAAGCCCATTTTATGTTATGTAATTTTGTTAACATAAACTTTTTACTTCTCCTTTAAATATTTGTTAGCAGTAGGCTAGTTTTATATATTTTTTTGTTATCATTTATGGTATGCAGAGCCATGAGTAACACCTGACTACCTCCTACAAGCACTTATGTACTAAAACTAATGTTTGGCTTTATGGCCTGTAAAGAAAGGATAAATGCATACTATTATCATGTTATCATTATGCCCTCATCTCCTACACATTTCTTACGGAAACAAATAATTTGGATGCTGTGCAGTGATAGAAGACAACATGGCATTTCACACAAAAACGGAGATAGCTGGTGTCACATGACCAAAAAAAAATACTGAATATGAAAAAACTATCTTTTTTGTGTGTGGTACTGGTTGTAAAAGAATATGGATTTACCATTTCTTACAATTTTGCGAACAGGATGTAATCATCTTAAATGCCTACAATCCTTCAGTTGAATGTAGGGATGCACCGAATCCAGGATTCAGTTTGGGACTTGGCCAAGATTCAGCCTTTTTCGGCAGGATTTTGATTCAGCCGAATCATAGCTCCTGGCTGAACCAAATCCAAATCCTAAAAATTGTGCGACTTTTTGCCACATAAACACAGAAGTTGAAAATTTTCTGACAATTTTCTGCAACACTTAACCCTTCCAAAGCCTAGTTAGCATATGCTAATTAGGATTTGGTTCGGCATTCAGCTGAATCCTTTACAAAGAATTCAGGGTTCGGCCAAATCTGAAAAAAGTGGATTCGGTACATCCCTAGTTGAATACACTCAATAAACCAAGTACAAAAGCTACAAATATTTCTGCAGCTACTATATATAATGTTTTCATTGGGAACCATTTATGAATACGGATATGGAAACAAAAGACTACCTGTATAATATATATCATATCTATATAAGAGAGTATGTAAGTGTATCAATATCTCTGCACAGCTTATAACCAGAATAAACAACATACTTTGTTCTCTTATCTCCAAAACATAATTCATCTTGTTGTACTCATCCTCAGAGACACCTATTTAAACAGGATGTTTAAAAAAGTCACACCTATAATAAATATTTTATATATAACAGCAACTCTTATCTTATGTATATTCTTGGGATAGTTTTTAAGTGGGTCTAGTGACGCAAAGCGCATTTAAATGCTATTTACTTTTCAATTCTTTACCTGTTTTTCCCAAGAGAAAAACTAGCATTGTTGGTTAAATGGAAACATGTATGTAATTATGCAGGACATGGCACCAATCAGTCCTTTGAAAACTTCCCAGCGATAAGATGTTTACATTAGAGATACAAAAGACAGGCCAATATATCCCTGTGCACTCGGCCAGATGCATCACAAGTCCTGTTTTTCCTATCCTTTTAATGCAAGGAATGCACTGGCCAAAGGCATTGGCTGTTCTTCAGAGACAAAATAAACTGCGTCTGTTATACAGAAGCAAGGCACTCGGGCAACTCACAGGATTCCCTTTATTTTGAAATAAAATCTAAATGCAGTTTTTCACCATTGCACGCTTTTGCCTTACCCTTTGGAAGCATTCATGGCAAGCTCCTGATAGGGGACACTAAGCCAAAAATTGTGCTCCCTGATGGGGGACTATCACTGCTCCCTCATGTGATTTAAATAGGGAACAAAGAGTTTTGGCTCACAGCAGAGCACACAGACATTCTTTGGCAACTTTGCACCTTTGGCCTATTGCCCTGGAATTCACAAAGAAGCCAAAAATTAGACAGCATTATCTCAGTCAATAATGTCAAACCTGCAGCTCCCATGTTGTTGTTCTTGCTGTACAACTACTAGCATCTGCCAAATACAGAAAGGTATCATGATGTGCTGGGAAGTGCACCTTACCAAAAAAGCTGGAGTGACACTAGTCTCAGGCATTTAATTAGTTTTTACCTTTAACATTTATACCATATCTAAGCTATAATTGCATAAACTGCTATTAGCTAAACTGATGATGACTGAAAACTGTCAGATTCACAGCCAAAGGATTAACCCGACCCACTTCACTACATTATAAAAATGCCTCCACCCATATACTTTACTATAAATACTTCTTAAATTTCAATAAGCAACGCTATAAAATTTAATATTGCAAGACTGCCACTAACAAAACTATCTATAACTACTTTAAGTTTAATTGCAAGGAATTAAGCAATTCAGGTGGAAATGTGTGTTCAGGGATAATCAGATCAGCCATAGCCCACTAATGCATTTGCTTAAGTAAAAATGAAAAAAATAGTCTGGCAATCAGTCTTATAACAATTTATAGCCAAAATAATTTATTTAAATATAAAGTAATTTACTGTGGAATATGCAGTATTAGGGTACGTCTGACCATTATTAATGCTAAATTATTTGACTGACCGCTGTGGGGTGGTGGAAAAGCATGTAAGTTTACAACGATCAAATGCAAATATAAGTTTGTGCCTCATTCACTTTCATTAACTTAAAGGTAAATCATCAAATTAAGTTAATTACTTGAAACCATTCATAGACTGTGAGCACACCAAGTGGTTTTAAAGTTGAAGGTCCCAGTGCAAGGCAGGGCACAATGCAGCAGGCAGGGGGTGCAGAATAGCATCATCATCTTAAACTTACATTATCCTCATGGCACGAGCCCAAACAGTGACACCCCTAATGAGGACACAGCAATACCATAAAATAAAACGTCAGACAGAAAGGAAGAGAAAAACGAAAACACATGAGAGCACAAACAGCAGAATAATCCAGTTATGAAGGCAGTTTTAAGAAGACTATTCTACTAATCTGCACCAATAAGAAAAGCAAAATGGTTTCAGATGAAGGTACAGCATTTACTATAAAGCTACTAATGATATGTGGAAAGTTGACCTTAAAGGGAACATTGTATTTGAAATTAAATTTTCTTAAGGCTTCCCTATCTGAAAACTCATTATCCCATTATCCAGAAAGCTCCAAATACCGGAAGGTCATCCAGTGTTGGACTGCACGGACAGTGGTTGGCATGTTCTTTATTCAGTCTACGTTTACTCATTTATTTTCCCTCCATATAACCCCATCATACAGAAATGGTCAATGGCTATAGTAGAGGCCACATGCAGGGTCGGACTGGGGGGGGCAGGGCCCAACAGGGCTCCCGCTCCAGGGGCCCTGCAGGTGCCCAAGTCAGCCGTGTCCCCTACCCCCCCCCAGGGCCCCCACCTGACGTCCTCCCCGAGCACGTATAAATTGAACGCGTCAGGGGAGGAACAGTCAGAAGGGGGAGCGCCGGCAAAGGTCAGACTGGGCCGCCGGGGCCCACCGGGATTTTTCCCGGTGTTCCGGCGGCCCAGTCCGACCCTAGCCACATGGCAGGGTACTGATGGCAAAACAATCCTATTGGGTTTATTTAATGTTAAAATTTCAAAAGTGCTGGTAATCTAAATTACTGAAAGCAAGCTTATCCAGAAAACCCCAGGTCCAAGAGTTTCAGAAAAAAGATCCTATACCTGAACTATGTCTATAAAACTATATGGATTAAAGGAGAAGGAAAGGCAAAGTCACTTGGGGGTGCCAAAATGTTAGGCACCCCCAAGTAACCTAGATCGCCTACTCCCCGGGTTGGTGCCCCTGTTGGGAGAGAATAGCACCAGCCCGGGGTACCTGTAGCGCTTCCTCCTTCCCTCTTTGCAGTGGGCTTTTCACCTCTTTGAGTGAAAAGCCGAACTTTAACAGAGAAGTCGGCTTTTCACTCTACTGTGCATGCGCCTGCCGTTTAGTCATGGCAAAACGAAGCCGGAAGGAGGAAGCGCTCGCTACAGGTACCCCGGGCTGGTGCTGTTTTCTCCTAACAGGGGCACCAGCCCGGGGGACAAGGTAAGCGATTAAAGTGACTTGGGGGTGCCTAACATTTTGGCACCCCTAAGTGACTTAGCCTTTCCTTGTCCTTTAAGGCACATCCTGCTTTATTGCTGCAATTACAACAACTATTACTCACTAAAATTGGGTGTGTGCTATATGCATTAAGATTCTCAGTCTGCACTGGAAGGCAATAATCAGTTATCATGTCAGTGCACTTTTTTTTCAAAGTTTTTATTTTGCATAATATTCAATTACAAACAACTACAGAAAAAAGGGAAATGAGGAATGCAAAAGAGAAGTGACAAATACCTTTTTACATTCCTCTTACTTCCTTATTTCTGCTTTATTATTGCTTTCCAGTGTAGTCTGTAAGAATGTTAAAGGAACAGTAACACCAAAAAATGAAAGTGTTTTAAACTAATAAAAATATAATGTACTGTTGCCCTGCACTGGTAAAACTGGTGTGTTTGCTCCAGGAACACTACTATAATTTATATAAATAAGCTAATGTGTAGCCATGAGGGCAGCCATTGAAGCTGGAAAAAAGGAGAAAAGGCACAAGTTACATAGCAGATAACAGATTAGACACCATTGTATTCTACAGGGTTTATCTGTTATCTGCTATGTAACCTGTGTCTTTTCTCCTTTTGAATGGCTGCCCCCATGGCTACACACCAGGGTTTTTATATAAACTCTAGTAGTAGTTCTGAAGCAAACACACAACTTTTACCAGTTCAGGGCAGCAGTATATTATATTTTAATTTCTTTAATCCATTTTCATTTTTTGGTGTTACTGTTCCTTTAATGCATATAGCATACACATTATAACTTACCAGAATAAAGAATTATTACAATCAGACATTCAGTAAATCCCCATATGGCTCTCTATTCCTCTGAGCAACCTCTTTTTAGACAGGTAATTTTCTGGCTTGGGAGGAAGTCATTCGCCAAATTTTTCTAAAATTGTAGGAGAGAGGGATCAAGGGATTTCCAGTGCGTTAGATGCCTTTTTAAAATAGTATATCAGATGTAAGTGGAACATTCTAGAGTAAGATTGAAGTTATGGGGTCCTCAATAATTTTAGCAAACAGGGTTCTGTGGAGAGAATATTTGAAAAAGCAAGCTTCTCATTGGGAAATTGTAGAACCTCTCCTAAAATTTCTGAATTACTGGAAAGGACTAAAAAACATGAAACATAGTGCCTATCTCATCCCTGCATTTGGGACATTGAGCCAATACATTCTAACACATTTCTGCCAGTTTGTAAGGGGTCAAATACGCTCTGTTTAAAATTTTTATTTGTATGTATCTATCCCTCATAGAAATGATCAGATCTGGGACCAATTTGAGAGCATCAGTCCACGTCTTGCCATCCAAAGTTATTCTTGAACCAACAAATTTATTTTTAGTTGTAATATTGGTGTATAGGCAGCCATCTCAGTGCATTGTGCCTGAGTCTGAGCTTTCAGAAGGAGCCAGTGCTGCTCATAAGGGTGAAGACACACAGAGCTACTTAGTAGCAGCTACTTATCACGGCTACTAAACGCCAGAAAATACCCTGCCATAGATAATACTGAGAACTGCCTCTGCTAAATCACATAAAGATTGTTATCAGTAAATGATCAGCATTGTCTATTTTAGTAGCCACAACAAGTAGCTGCTACTAGTAGCTATTGTTTCTCCTACTCCCATGTAACTGGAGGAGTCATAAGCCGGACTTGGATTTCTTACTATTCTGATATCTATTGGGAGCTACTATCTTGCTACCTTCCCATTGCAGCTTAGCAGTAAAGTGTGACTGAAGTTTATCAGAGCACAGGTCACGTGGCTATGGCACCCTGGGAAATGAAGAATATGGCTAGCCCCATGTGAAATTTCAAAATCTATTTGTGTTTTTGAAAAACTGATTTCAATGCAGGGTTCTGCTGGAGAAGTTCTGTTAACTGATGCGTTTGTTTTTTTTTAAAAAAACATGTTTTCCCATGACAGTATTCCATTAAATGACAAGTTTGGTAGGTGGGTGAACTTCCTGTTGTATTGTGTCCAAGCTTTTACATTCACTACCAGTGACAATGTTACCTAGGGTTTTAATACCCAGTTGTGCCCATCTGGCAACACCTGGGAGAGAGTGGAAGTGGGGAGACAGTTTTTGCCCCACAGTGGAGTTGAAGGAGACCAATCCTCAGAGGGGCCCTAGGCCAACTTTTGGGATCTTCAGAAGGGCTGTATCCAGGATGTTCAGGACCTGGGGTTTTCCGGATAAGGGAAAAAGTAATGATATATAAAGCAAAAAAGCTCATGAGAGGCCAATAAAAGAGCCATGATTACATTTAGTTATGACACTATTCCCTCATATATAATACAAGGCACAAAGTCTGCCAAGATGCAGCAAACACACAGCAGCCAAGCAATAAGGTATCTACTTTAAAGCAAGTGACCAGTAAATGCTACCTGCTGACTGGTTGCTATAGGTGATTTTACCTGTAGCAAACTTTGCACATCACATTACTACTTACCTTTTCTAGATTTCAACAGGCGCTGTAACTATGTCTGCATATAGCACTGCTCCAATTAGGTGGGCATTTTGATTTTTGAAGAGTTGACATCTTAAACCATTTAATTAAAAACAAACCTATTCAGCCAGACTGCCCCCGGTAATATTTTGAGAATAAGAATCAAAAATCTACATACAAATAAAATATTCTAACTTCAGAGGCTCATTTAGTTCAAGCACCTCACTGACATATAAAAATTTATAGATATGTAACACAAGAATTATAAAACTATTCTATTATTAGCCAATCATCCATAGTTCCAAAAAAACTATGGCAGACAATAAATTTTCATCCAAAATTTCACTTCCAGTGAAATCCAGTGACTGCAATGAGCTCAAATAAGGATCTCTAAAATAGCATAGTGCTGCTTAAGCGCTTCAAGAAAAGGAGTGACCTGATCCTCTCCCTGTGGCTTTCTGCCTTGATGGATTGGGATTAGACAAGTCAAAAGGAGGTCATAAAAGGAGAAAAAGAAAAAAACACCATATAAAGGATAAGGAAGAGAGAAGGGAAAATCACAATGCGAAGAAGGAGTGAACAACAAGCAAGTTTCTTGGAATTCACCAGGTAGCAAAGCCTACTACATTGCAGGAGAAAAAAAAGTCATGTGCCAAGAGTCTAAATGTTTAATAACACCTGCTCAATAAAAATCCACCAAATGATGAATTTACAAACAATTTACAGGAAACTTCTTAATAAAGCATTTAAAAGGTTTAATAATTAACCCGGAAAAATGCTTAACCTTTCAATTATCAAAAATAAATAACAAGAGCTGAAGCAGCTATGCAGGGTTCTACTGAAAAGCTAAAAAGCATATAACCTCAATGAGACATCATTAGGATCTATATAGCATTGTAAATTTTACTGCCTCTAAACAGGGTTATTTGTAAGACTTGTTTTATTGCAGTTGTTGTTAAATAAAACTCATAAGATTTGTCTTAGAAATAAGTTCACCACAAGTTTAAGCAATGCACCATATGCACTTACTGTTCCAGGGCGGGTAAAATCGATACTCTGAGCTGAGCTTTGCTTCATTTGGGTGCTGAAAAGCCTTGTGCATACACTTTGTAGGTATTCTGGAGTAATCTATAGACATAGATATGAGATGGAGACCATTAAAGAACCATTCCACAAATATATGAAATAGAATTTTAGCCCTCCTTCATGGATGCCAAATGAGTTGTTAACCATAATCCACACTTCTGCAACATGCTACATATAATACTGCATTACAGGCATTGGGAAAGAAAGCTCCGACTTTCAGTAGCTTTCTGCAGTGTGCATAGATCTCAAAGCGTGAATGCAGGGATCCACCATCTACCTAATATAACACATGGTGATCTTCAGCAGGTCATGTGATTATACCATCCATTTAATGGGCTTAATAAAGGTTCTTATAAAGGTAATTTAATAAAGTCATGCTTAACTCCATATACGTGGACCATAGACTAGGGGCAAAGCAGGTCAAAGGGGGGGGGGCAGCACTAGAAGAGACAAAATTCTGGTATAATAATGAGAATTTTGGCTCTTAAAGTTACCAGGAATGGCTTTTTGGCACCACTGGTAACTTGTGGGGTGCGGTCACCTGAGCCAAGAGTATCACCTTGCCTCATGCAAGGTCCACACCAGTGCCCCAGCGGTAATTCAGTGGTTGTCTGACTTTTTACCGTTTAAGCCATTCAGCAATAACAAGCATAATTTCTCGATGGGTACGCACTCCAGACACGGGTGAAGGTGGTTTAAGAAATAGCTTTCTTCACATTTGTCCTGGCGTGTTTCGTGTTTTTCAACACATAGTCATAGGTATGACAAACACGACACACGTCAGGACAAATGTGAATAAAGCTATTTCTTAAACCCCCTTCACCCGTGTCTGGAGTGCGTACCCATCGAGAAATTGTGCTTGTGACTGCTGGGTCTCCCTTTGCTACGGGTCTAGGGCGCTGCACCCGAACCACTGGATCAGTGTGGTGAGTGTCCACGAAAAAAAACTGTGATTTACATGATAATCTAATGAAGAAATAGTCATGAAAATAATTTTCCCTGGGTGAAGGGTCTGGGGCACGGCGCCCGGACCAACCTTGTGAAGGGGTGAGCGAATGCTAATTGAGACTCGCTGTTACAAATTTTAAATTAGACTTGATGTGCTGAGTGGCTTAGAGCAAATTTTGGTGTTGTTGTATTTAATTCAGCAATAACTACAAAATTATCACAGCAAACTAGTATTTGATCTAAATTTCACCATAATCTTCAGGTTGGATTTTCAGGTGTATATCAAAAAAATGGCCTGCCACTGATTCAGGCCCTTACTGGGCAGCAGCTGCCCCACAGTTTGGGAACCAAGGGTTTATTTATAATAGGGCTTGAGATCTGCCATGTGTGCATTACTTGATAAATTAGCATCACTATAAAATAATAGACACCATGATTAAGTGAATACTATGGTATAGACAAGAATGCTTACAAAACTAAAAACTTTGAACTTTTTAAAAACATTTAAAATTTGCAGTAGATTTCATTGCCCAATGTCGCCACCTGCTGGACGTTGACTTTATTGTGCTAATTTTTAGGTTTGTCACAGGCATCAGTGCAGTAAAACGCAATGATAAATATTTAAGCTAGTTAATATCACTTTCAGAATATCCAGCAAAGAGTTGTTCTGTAATTGCATTCACTACAACAGGAGACCAGGGAATGCAGTGGGGAATCAATATGAAATACTGTTATGGACAGACAGAGGGAAGCAAAAGGTAAGAACTGTAGTGAAGCTTGGCAGATAAATGGAGACCAAAAAAAGAAAAGCAAATTCATAAGAGAACAAGCACTGAGCCAAACAGTTCTTACAATGGGGGGGCACAAGCCTCACGTGTGCGAGGAAGTCATCAGCAAAAGAAATACATCAAACCATGAATGAATATAGTTGTAGGTACAGCAAATTAATGTAGGACCTGTTAGGATTAAAAACCTAATTCACTCCCTTGTTTCTTTCCATTATTCTTCATCTGCTGTTTAATTTCTCAATTGGTTTTACTGTCATTATTCTTTCCTCTCCGACCACCTCTTCCTCCTTCTGCCATTCTTACCACTTTTGCTTGTTTGGCCTTTTGCTTGTTATGACATTTTTTTCTGTTTTTCCTTTTCCTCTGAACAAATTTCCAAATTTTACATGGGTCAGGACAGCATTTATCTTATAAAGAATTATAAAGCATGGGTGGGTTATGCATTGTCAAAGAAATAGTAGTTATTAACAACTGCACAAAAATGCATGTAGTTAACACCATTCATTAATGGAGTCAAAACATGCTGCTTGCACATGTTGCTACGGTGTGCAGCTCTGGTAAATAAGTACTATTTTGAACTCCAACTCATTCTTTAATGACATTAGATGAAGAAGTAAACCTTTTTTTTTCTAAAATTATTGGTACAGCCCCCAGAATAACATACCCTTTTCCCTGCATGCAGATTTATTTTGTTTCTCTGTTACAAGTTCTATTAGTTACTTCCTCGTCTAGCGTGTAGGTCCACCCCCTTTTGCTTTCTGACACCTCTTTTCTCTCTCACTATGAAGGCCTCAAAAAGGTGCCTATTGGCATGATTACTGCCTCTGCTGCAATTAAAATCTATTACGCATGCGCAGTAGGCACCTCTTTGAGGTCATTAGACAGGAGAAAGCAAAAGGGGAAGGGCTTCACACTAGACAAGAAAGTACCTTATAGAACTGCTGTTCAGCTGCTTGAAACAAAGAAATAAAAATCAGGATGCAGGGAGAAGGCTATGTTATTCTGGGGGTGGTAAACTTTAGAGATTTAAGAGAAAAAAAAGGTTTACTTATTCTTTAATGACATTAGTTGGAGGAGTTCAAAACATTACATTATTTGTTACCAGAGCTGCACACCTTAATAAAACCAATCTTCCCCAACTCAAGAGCAAGGTCAATATTACGATTGTTATTTGCAGATAATAATTTATATAACCAGTATGAATATATGAAAGTATGTTGTCAGATACAATGACCCTCACAGGTTTATACAAGTCCTAACTAAAAATGCTTATTTTCATTACCAGTTTTCCATTAATAGTAGCCTCCAGAGAGTCAACCAGATCAGCAGTGACCCCAATCAGATTATGGTAATCAGACTGCATCCTGTTAAAGCATTTTTTATAGGTACGAGCCTTGTGCTCAGTCTCCATAAGCTGCTGTTGTAACTGCTGCAGTAGCTCTGAAAAAAAAAAAAAGTGATAAAAGAAATAAGTGAAACTTTACCAACATAATTAATCCAGCTAAAAAAAGTGTCACATAAAGACCATTTCTAAACTTGGCATTATAATGACTAATTACAGATTATTTGTTCCACTAAACCAGTTGGGTGCTGACTACCTCTGTTAACTTCTTAGACTAATAACACACATTGGGGGAGATTTATTAAGACACGAATGCTCGGAGAATATTTTCTCGAATTTTTTCGCGCTTGCACAACTTTTTCGTACACCAGCGCGAAAAATTCGGAAAGGTTCTACCGCTGTTTACAATCATTCGGTACGAAAATTCGTGACTTTTGGATCGCCAATACGATATTATCGTGACTAATATGATTTTTTCGTAAGCATTTTCGTGATATTTGCGATATTCAGAAATTATCGTATCCAATCCGAATTTTTCCCGTTCGGGATTCGAACTCGTGTTTTAATGAATCAGCCCCATTGTGTATACTCTGATTTGACACCCCCCCCCCCACCACCACCACCACCACCACCACCACTGTGCTTTACATGTATGTGTACTGTCAGGACTGCAATCTGCCTATTACTGTGCAGATTTCAGCAAAAAAATGCACACTTGAATATATTGTATGAACACTGAAAGGGGGATTACGGTTCTGTCAACGTACAGACATTGAGTAGAGGGGTTGAAAAAACCTACTGAGACAGAAGCTTCAAGTTTTTAGCAAAACTCGATAAAGTTCCACACAAGCTTAGCTACTGGCTAGCGAAGGCAAGTTCTCAATTAGGCAAAACATATATATAATTAGAATATCCTATAGAAAAATAAGTACTCCATCGTCCACTTTAGCTCTGTAAGGTTCTTCTGTAAAAATGAATTTACTGTACAGTAGGATTATTACATCCAATGTGGAAGGTGGCCATAGAAATTAGGATTCCAGCCCAGAGATGGCCGCAGTTTCAGATATATGTATTGTATTGGTACAAAGTACCAAAATAAATTCAAATGCATTCATTATTATGGAGGGTTCAAGTGCAATAGAAGAAGAAATCTTGGCTTGTAAAACTAGTTTAGGGGAATACTGAACATCTGGAATAGAACAGAATGTTTACAAATCAGTAAAAGGATGGAGATGGGTAGATTTTTTGTTGTGATGAAGTATGACGGAGCTAGACAGGAATTAGGAGCAGGTGACTTCTCTGTACAAAGCATTATTATGCCACAAGGTGGCAGAAGAGTAAAACCGAAGGATTATTACACTGTAAATAATTAACTCTTGTCCCATATTTTTGCATTTAAGAGACCAAAACTTCTTATTTCATAAGGTTCTGGCAGTGGGTTTAGGCATAGATCATAAGAGGGAACTCATAACACAAAGGGTATTTCCCTTTTTAGAGAAAGGAGGGAGCCACTATCGCGGAAGTGTCCAGACAACAACGTGCATACTTGAACAGTCACTGTGCTGACAATACCACCAAGGAACAGGAGGAGAGCCAAGATAAAAGAAATAATAGCTCAGAAGCTGGAAAAGAGAAGTGATGAGTGAGGACAAACTAAATGGATATGTGATACAGAGGTGTGCTAAGCTTTGCTGACTGAAGAAGGGTAGATTACAAGGGCCTTTAGTTACTATGAAATGAAGAGCTGACTGGCTAGCTTTATAAAGTATTTCTTTAATATTTAGTTCCCAGACATACTTTAAAAATGAAATAAACCTAACATTATATCTGAGACTCTACTAATGCAAATTACTTTTTATTACAATCTGTGCACACTCTTGTGTGCACATCTTACAGTGAACATTGAATAATTTAGGACAGTGGCGTAACTACTCTGTGCTGGGCCCTCTGCAAAAAATAATCTTCAGAGGAATGCAGCTCTAACTGTAACAGGAAGAAGTGTGGAAGCAAAAGGCAGAACTCTCTCCATTAATTGGCTGAGGCCTAGCATGTATGTGTGCCTTGGCTTGTTTGTGTGCACTGTGAATCCTATGATCCCAGGAGGCGGCCCTTAATTCTTAAAATGGCAATTATCTATTTAGGAGTACCCAACAGCACATACTACTAAAAAGTATATTTATATTGAAATGGTTTATTTAGATGAAGCAGGATTTTATATATGAGCTTGTTTATGCAATATAATTTTAAAGAGACCTACATTGTTTTAGGGTATAGTTATTTGTCTATATAATTGCTATTAAAAGCAGTGTTTATCTATTCTATTCTCTGCCCTGGTGGCTCTGAAACAATGTTGCCAAAGCAATAACATTTACAAATTTAAAGCACTACAAATTTTTAATAAATTCATATTGAAAAGTTGCTTAGAATTGTGTTTCTTTTATTAGGCAAAAAATTTTTTTGGGTTGATGTCCTTTAAACACACTTGTTCTGACTACTGTCTAACTGCTCCTTGAGGAAGGAAAATATGAGAGGAGTAATTTTATACTTTTAAGTAAATCAATGGTTTGCTGTGTTTTTTTCCCTAAAACCTATTAGGGCTCTCGCACACGGGGAGATTAGTCGCCCGCGACAAATCTCCCCGAAATGCCATCCCACCGGAGAAAATGTAAATCGCCTGTGAGATGGCATACGCGGCGGCGCGATACAGCGTATGCCATCCCACCAGCGATTTACATTTTTATAATCTCCCCGTGTGCCAGAGCCCTTAAGATTTATATTCATTTGTAAGGAGACATGCACAAAAATTAAATGTATATATTTGTTCTCTTACATTTTAAGCCCTTTGAGTGCGCCATTATACATTTGTAATGATTTTAAAGTTATTTGGAAATGTAAATTCAATTAAAAATCTGTCAGCAGTATTGCAGCGCTCCTCCAGCCAAAATTCCACTTCCCACAATGCATATTCTCCAATTACCACAGGTGAGAAGAAGAAGAATAAAAGTGTGCGCGGTACTGTGGAAACTGCACTCTTGTGGTTTTGTGCTTTCCAAACAATTTTGTCAAGAAAATGCAGCATGTTGCAATGACACACAATGCAATAATACGCTCAAGTACAATCAGATAGAATGTCATGGCAACAATTAGCTATTTTATGTGCACTCAAACCTGCATCTTAAATATAATCAAACACATAAAAAACCCTATGTAACAGGCCCAAGAGACTAAAAAATCAGAACATGCAAAAAAAAAAGTGGCTAATAAGGGAAATTTGCATTAATATGCATTTAACTATAATGAGCTGTTCCCATGCACTAGTAATTAATCATGTTTGTTTCAGAAACACTACTAGGCTATATACATGCTGTGTAGCCATTGGACAGCCACTGAAGCTGAAAATGAGAAATAATTCCAAATCTTTTTTTATCATGTCAGTGGAGCAAAATAAACTTTACTTAGGTTTAATTTAATAATTTGATTTTGTTTCCTTCAGTCTTGGAATTCACAATCACAGCAAGCAGACATTAAGGTAACCTTTATATCATCCCACAATCTTGTGTATGTGCCAGAATGGGGGGCCAATGCCCATGCATAGGCTACACAAATAATTATAGATTGTGAGGAGGGAAGGGGAATGAGAGAAGTTCAGTGACATCTAGGAAGTGCAGAATGGAAAGTGAAAGTATTGCAATATTTGATTGACAGATCAGAGTTTTAAATACATTTATAGCAGGTATGTATGCTTTTCATAAAAAATGAATTTGGGTTTTATGTTTACTTTTCAAATTACTGTTATTATACAGCTTTTTATGTCTGGGTGACAGGTCCCCTTTAAGAGGAATAACAAGGAATAACAAGGCAAAGCTAACTAAAGCAGTAGTAAGCCATAGCAAACAAAGGTATTTTCTGGTCTGTTTGCCATGTGTGTGTTTTTAGACCTGAAATTACCATGTAATTGTAATACAAATGTATGAAGAGAATGGAGAAATGTAATAATTTTTGTCATTAATAAATTCCCATTAAAAGAACCAAACAGTTAAAAAAAAAAAAAAAAAAAAAACCACAACCAAGACCTTGTAATTTTCTGGAAAGCACCTTTTGAACAAATCTGCTAACAAGTTTTTTAGGGGGGCAAAAATTCACACTTTTTCCAAATATGTAAATATTACTGCTTGGTATCACAGTAGTCAAAGTTAGAAAAGCCACATTAAAACCCATTAAGTAAAAGTTTAATTTCTGCTAGCGTTTTAGAAGATTAAATGCTTTTAGCATTTAGTACAGGTATAGGACCCATTATCCAGAATGCTCGGGACCAAGGGTATTCCGGATAAGGGGTCTTTCCGTAATTTGGATCTCAATACCTTAAGTCTACTGAAAAATCAATAAAACATTAATTAAACCCAATAGGATTGTTTTGCATCCAATAAGGATCATTTATATCTTGATTGGGATCCATTACAAGGTACAGTTTTGTTTCTAAATAGAAAAAGGAAATCAGTTTTAAAATTCTGAATTATTTGCTTATAATGGAGTCTATGGGAGGCAGACTTTCCGTAATTCTGAGCTTTCTGGATAACGGGTTTCCGGATAAGGGGTCCGATACCTGTACTATTAATTACACCATTTAGTCTTGCATTTCACTTTTGATTGCGACATACATGGGAGTTAAAGGGCAGACAGTTCCACGTGATTACTACACGCTCCCTCCCAGCACTGATAACCATCATTTCTAACGCTTCAAAAATGTTTCTTTTCTGTGCCCAAGGCTCCTATCCCACTAGTTTAGTTAACCCATTTTCTCCACTGATGAAATTAATATATTAAACACCTGCTGTACTAAGAAACAGAAATACAGAGAATCCTCTGTACATATATCAAACCTATGTCATAACAATAGTGCAGAAAATGTGCAGTTCATTTTGCATTTACCTTGGTTGTTATGCAAACTCTCTTTCTATATGATTAAATGGATAAGGAAAAATGTACGAATACAAGAACATTCATCATGTTTCAAAATTCATCTCTGTTGGAGGTTTCTACATCACTGCATCACTGGTTTAATAAAACATTACACAGGTGCACAAGTGAATACAAACTGGACTGTGAATGATTTACCACTTTGGGAAATTCTCTGCTAACAGTTTGGCACTCACTTCTGCCAGGTTTTAGTAGATGATCTTGAAATCCATAGAAAATAGCTTTGCAAGCTGCCACTAATTCATATGTGGGCATGTACAGTACAAGTAAAACAAGCCTGCAAAAGAGACATGTTCTACTTACATTAAAAGTCTCCTCGGAGTTTCATGACTTGTATTTAAACACTTGGCTTGCAGCCTTATCTCTTTATATGGTCATGGAAATCCTCGGTGACATCTAATTTCCATATATTTTACAATGGGTGATACATTAAAAAGAAAAAAAAAATGTCTTTATGAAGCTATGCAATGATTTCCGATTACTACCTGCTTAAAATGCTATGTAAACAAGCCCCTGCACCATTTTTACACAATTTTTTATTCCAGAATTTACTTGCCCCTGACTTTTACACATGGTCTACAATGATGTACAATAAGGGTGTAAAACACACTGACTGGGCAAACATAGACAAAAAATAAATAAACAGCTTTATAAATCTGCTATTTTCACTTTTTATATTGTTTTTCCAATGTAAATCACTTTGCATAGTTTGATATATAGGAACCAAATGTAAAGAAGAAGCAATGACAAGTATAATGCTTAATGAAGCAAAGGATACATATAATGTGATAAGTCTGGGGGTACTTGTAGCTTTCAGTATGACAGAGAGAAACTTTTCCAGCCTCATCCTCAGTTCAGCCTCCCATGACTCCTGGGTGTAAATACAAAATGTAAACATGTTAAATATGCCTTGTAGCACCTTTATATTTTACTTTTCATGCAAGTAGTACCCTCTAATTCTCCTGTTTCATTCTGAAACATTAAAGTTTTTTCCTTACAAAGAAGAATGCATTTTGCAGTCATCTGAAAATTCCCTCTTTCAGAGAACTTTAGTTTAACAGCAATGCTAGAAAACAATAGTCTATATTAGAAGTACCTAAAAATCTTACTATAAATTATATAGTAATAATACACAAGAGCCATGAATATCCTGTGAAGTATATTCTTAAACGGAGCATAGTAATATAGTGTTGTCATCAGTTGTAATCTGTGCTTAGTGATGTCATTTGTCACATGACTCACTTACACTTCTGTATTATCATAAATAATGTACCCCCTTTTGTAAAATACGAGGATATTAGAAGTCACCTTGGAGTTCCATAACTTGTGCAAAAGCACTTGGCCTTTGGCTATATGGTCATTAAATTCCCCTGTTAACTAGCCCTGTAATTAGACTTCATTCACTACATATCCTAATCCAGGTTTGCGATTCACTGGGTATTCTTAAACTCTGGACTATTCTCTGAAAATCATCTAAAAGACTGAACATACATTTTAACCCTTAACTTTTAAGGATCACCCAATGCTTTTCTACCTTCTGCCTTCTTTCAACCCAAATTAACTATGTAAGTTCTATGTTAACCAATTCATTTGTAGAACTGACTGAAGCCCAGATTGCTGGCAACGTCAGTATGCCCCCAATTTCTTCATTGTCTGATTTATACACTTGTGTTTGCCTGCCCCCTCTGGTGAGGTCAGAAATGGCTAGGTAAGGCACGTGTATATAAATAAATGAAGGGTGCAGGAGGGCATTTTGAAGACAAATCACTAAGGACAATGTATTCCATGATTTTTGATCTTTGCAGACCAGCACACACAGATGCAGTGTTAAAAAAAAACAAAAAACAAACAGGGATGCTCTGAATCCAAGATTTAGCCACATTCAATGGATAATTTGCAGTATTCGAGCCTGTCCTAATCTATAAAAAAGCCAGCTATTAAGGGTTCAAAGCGTTGGACAACTGAATGTGACAGATTTTTCACATCATACAATTTTGGTAAATGTTGCTAGAATCTGAATGTGCAAATTATGATTTGGATTCCATTTTGGCTGAATCCAGTAAATATAGTATTGTTGCATCCACTATATTAAACACAACCAAAAAATAGAATATATTAACATATACAGTGGTAAGAACGGATATGACTCATTTAATGAAAAAAAAGGAGAAAGGAGAAATTATTTGTTTTAAAATGAATTCCTTTCATGGAAAAAATAGCTGATACACAGATATCCTGGCACAGTTGGGTTAAACAGCAACAGGACAAGCCAGAGAAAGAATGCTCTCTATGGAGTTGTTTATAATAAATTTGCCTTAGAAAAGGAATTATAAAAGATATTCAAAAATAAAGCTGGACACAAACAGCAGCCAAAATTTTAAACTCCAAACAATTTGAAACTCCAAACATTTACACGTATTTTATAATAAATAAAGATTTATACCTACTGAGGATCACTGAGCAGTGCAGTTGGCCCCTTAGTTTATAAATGTGAATACTGTAAAAAATACTAGTGAGTGGGTAGAGGAGAAATGCAAGATAACTGTTTAATAATGGTGGGAGTACCAGCAAAAAAAAGTACTGTGTAGGCAACACACAAAGCTAACCTAGCCAAGTAATCTGACTAGATTTGTTGCCCATGGTTAAATCTGTGCTACTGCGGGCGACTAATCTCCCTCACTTGTGGCAAATCAATCTTAATTATATAAAAAATGGGAAGGTTAAGTATGGATGATACAAGAGATGCACAGTGTGCACAACTTAACAACAGATTTATGATTTCCAATAAAGCATGTAACTGCAGGAGCAAACTGGCCAACATGGAAAAAAGAAAAAAGATGTGCAGTTCTTAAATTAGAGAGCTGTAATTCCCTAAAGGAGAAGGAAAGGCTAATAAAGAGTTAATTTCAAGCTGCAGGCATACCTTCAGTTGTCTCAATAGTGCCCCTAAGTCTCCCCATATTTCACCTGTTCAGAAGATCAGAAGCCAAACAGGAAGAAAAAGAAACGGAAGAGAGCTGTGTAAAGAAAGTTCCCATAATGCCTCACTCCTGCACAGACACCCAGACCAGTTAGTTAGACTATGAGTCAGTTTCCTGCTGATTGGCTCAGATCCACATTCCTAAGGGGGGGGGAGAAGTGAGTTCTTAGCATTCTTGAGGGAGGGGGGAGCAGGAAAGAGCAGAAAGCAAAGAGCTGCGTGTCTCTGGCAGAGGAAAACAGACACAACTAATCTTTTTACAGAGAAGTCAGGGCAGCATTTCTGTGAGTGCTTATGGCTGTATTTACATAGACCTTTCTGATAAAGCTTACTTAGTTTTTACCTTTCTTTCTCTTTTAAGACCGCTCTACCACAATTCCAAGGTCCTTCATACCTATCTATGAGTTATACGTACATGTCTGTGGAATATTTAAAGCAAGGAACTCCTTAAGCGTTATTACCTGAAAAATCTCTTTGAAGGAGGGATGAGCAGCTGGATGAGGAACAAATGGCAGTGCATAGAAGGGAAGGAACTCTGTTGTCTGGCTAAGAGCTGCCCCACTAGTTTCCAAGTATGTTTTAAAGTGAGAAATCCGCTCTTCACAATCTGTACGATCCTAATAACAAATATAAAAAGTCTAAAACTTAAATTAGCACAAACAAACCACAGCACAATAGCAGACAGCAAGTCTAGTGTTAAAGTTTTGATGGCAATCCTCTGCAAATTGCCACTTATTTATCCATTAACATTTATATTTATTTAACCGAGTTCAATAACCAGGCTAATGTTTTCTCACAGTACTTTCCCATCAGAAACTTCAGTTCATATACGCAGGACCTCACCACCATCAAATGAAAGAAGAATGGAGACTGGGTTCTCACATTGCAAATTAAAATACACAGAGGACTCTGCATAATTATGGTGTGGTGAAATGATTTGGGGTTGTCTTCTTTCTCATGTCCAGTTTTGTTCAAATGGCTTAGGTACATTGAATACACTCTATAAATGTGTCATTACCAATATTAAACCTTAGCGTTGGTAATGTGCAAAGAGTTTGTACTGTTTCTGGAAAGAATGCTTTTAAAAACACTGTTGAGCTTTATAAATAAAAACCTTAGAAAAACATACTGTGGAGCTGTAGAAATCCATATTTATCATAACACGGAAATAAAACCTGAGAAGATTTTGAAGAAAATATTAAGTGTTGGAACATTCCATAGTGATGATGCTGAAGTGCTAGTGTGGAACTGACTCCTCAGAGCATGAATTTATTATAAACAAGGCTCACAGAGCCAGGCTGTAAAGCTGTGTGTATCCTAAAAGTGAGAGGAACAAACAAGCAGGGCCTGAATAAAGACATAACAGGAAATACAAGAACTGGTATTAGTCCAGTTTGAATGACAGGATTACATAGGAGTGGTTGAACTTGAGCAATTCTTCATATTAAGAGAAGCCAGCAACCATCTAGGTAGAGCAAAAGATTTTGTTTTTACGTGATATCTACTACAAATTAATTTTAAACAGAACATTTATTGAAGACACTCATACTACCAAGTGTTCCTCTAGATGTGGAAACATCCTGTTTCTTAAAGTCTCCACCAGACATATAAACAGGTTTCACAATGTCACATCACATTAAAAATCAACAGTCTAATAATAACATAGGCACACAGATTATTTGTATTAACATATATTCCAACATATTCCACAGATGCACAAAAAACAAAACAAAAAAAAACAAAAAAACAATAAATAAATCGGACATACGATTCGGCCCTGGTTGTGCTTCAGAGGAAAGATGGCAAAGTGAATCTGCAGGTAAAACTCCAGCTTTTGTGCCACTGGATTTGTGTTCTGAGTCTCAACAGGGATGTGTTCCTGCCACAGCGCAAAGAACTCCTTAATGTCCCCATCCTCAAAGGCAGTGATTAGATCCTTCTGCAGATGACAATCATAAACAGATTTACTGTCAGCACAATATGACCTGTGATTTGGAATAAAAATGAAAAAATTGTTCATTTTCAGTGAAATTTAACTACCTTTATGTAGATTTCTACTACCTGAATTACCATTACCACTTTATAACTGACCTGTCAACTAATTTGTAGGAAGACACCTTAATATGACCCCCATTTACCCTGTCACCATCATTAACAGCCCTGTCAGAATTGTCACACTAATTTTACTTACCTGCCTCCATTTAAAAGCATCCTAAATCCTCCAAAATAGCTAGAGTAGGGAGTGTGGTTGGGGGGAGTGTCTGTGGGTAGAATGGGTATGGCCTGGACTACTAGGTGTTGTGGATTATTTCATAAAACCAACTTGGGGTCACTGCTATAATGAATTCTAACTTCTGTCCCAGTGCCACAAATAACAACACCACATCAATTATATTTTATGTGGCCCCTTGTGCTCTTTTACAGTTTGATAACTTTGCTGGCCAAGTTTCCCAGTATTAGATACCATTTTATACCACAGCCACATTCACAGGCCAAATAAAATTTAAAACAATGTCATATAAAGAAAGCTCATAACATGATAATGCAAATACTAAAAAGCTATCAAAAACAAAGACTTTTTGGGGCCTATTTACTAACGTTCATATTTTGTTAGTTTTCACAAATCGTATTTTTTAGCGCTACAAATTGTGGATCATAAACCTAAGTCTAACACGAATACAAAGCTTTGCCATCTAAAAGCTGTCTATGAAATGTAGGAATCAGTGGAAACTGTCCTAGGGATTACAATCTTTATGTAACGGATGGTTTTAAAGGTGTGTAAAAAACCTTACATAAGCACACAAAAGCGAGTTTAGTCATGGCAGAAAAAACCTCTATAATTATACATATTCGAATTCTGAAAAATGGGTCTTCAAGTTTTACATTTTGGTGCAACGTTAATAAATAATAAAAAAATGGGAACATCCTACAAACAGTACAAAGGTTGAGACTTCAGTCTTTAAAGGGGACCTGTCGTCCTAAGAAATAATTTGAAATTCTTTTCTATTGTGGCGAGCAAAATAAACTTCACTTACACTATATAAGTAATATAAATCTTCAGTCCTGGAATTACACAATCACAGCAAATAGGCAGGTGCCATTTTGTGGACACTTATTAAGGCAAGCTTTGTATCACCCCAAAATCGTGTGTATGTGCCAGAATGGGGGATCAGATGCCCAGGCCATTGCACTGGCTACACAATTAGATGGTTAGGAGGGAGGGGGAAAGTGAGAGCTGAATTGAAAGTTAAAGTACTTGTCTGCCTTAGGCATAGAGGCGGGGCAGGCAATATGTGATTGACAGCTGGGATTTTTAAATGCCTTTATAATGGGTTTGGATGTGTTAATATAGAAATGAATTTGGGTTTCTTGTTTAATTTGAAAAGTACTTTTATTATACAGCTTTTTATGTCTGGGTGACAGGTCCACGTTGTTTCAGTGAACTACAGAAATACTGGTGTTGTAATAAACAATGCACTAAGATGTGGTTAGTTTAATAATGATAGGAGGGGTGGATAATGGTTTCAAACAGTTGTTCTGTAATGCAACATATATCACTTAAAAAAGGGTATTTCACTTAAAACTGCAATTTCCGTAAAATCCATAAAAAAACAATATGGCATCATTTGTACTGCATATATCCCCTCCACTTGCCTGCACCATCACAGTTTCCTAAACCAAATAGCAGCTTTCACTCGGTGGCCATTTTTCCTCTGATACATAATCAGTTACATTTAAATCTGCAAACAGCATACACACACAGACCCTTATTCAGCATACATTTCATCAAGAATACAGGTTCACACAGGCACAACTGTCTTTGATAAAAGCTCTGCTTTGTTTGAGCACTGTAATGGTAAAGCTGAGCTCAGGAGAAAAAAAATTGAAGTACACAGCTAAAACTGAGTTTCTATGGGAACCAGCAATGCCATCTCTTCACTGGCTGCTAGACTGGGGGCGTGTTTAGTAATCTGAGCTTAGAACAACTGAGCATGCCCACAAGCCAACAGCCAAAGCAAATTCCTGAGGGAGGGGTCTGAGTGGGTTACAGGAGGAGAAGGAAATCTAAGTGATAAAGGAGATTTTGCAGCCTTACTATTAACCCCTGGACAACCAGTGTGGCAGGTATTGAAAGATTTCAAAGAGGCTGTTCACTGATTACATTTTTGTGCGTGGGGTTTACATGTCCTTTAAGGGCATAAATCCTTTACAAAGTAAGACATATTTGTGGAAAACACAACATCAAAATTAAAGGAGAAGGAAAGGCTAATAAAGAGTTAATCTCAAGCTGCAGGCATACCTTCACTCAATAGTGCCCTTAAGTCTCCCCATATTTCTCCCATTCAGATGATCAGAAGCCAAACAGGAAAGAAAAACGCTGAGCTCTGTAAAGAAAATTCCCATAATGCCTCACTCCTGCACTGAGACCCCTGTACATGTGCAGTTTGTAAGACTATGAGTCAGCTTCCTGCTGATTGGCTCAGATCACACATTCCTAAGGGAGGGGGGAGTTCTTAGCATTCTTATGGGAGGGGGGAGCGGAAAGGGGAGAGAAGTGAGCTGAGCAGACTCTGGCACAGGAATTAAGAACATCAAGTTCGCAAAAAGGAGGCAAGAAATCCTGTGTTTCTTTTGATAGGAGGACTCAGTGCAGCTTTTCTGTGAGTGCTTATGGCTGTATTTACGTAGACCTTTCTGATAAAGCTTACTTAGTTTTTTTTGTCCTTTAAGGGGAAGTATATATGGCAGGTTAAAAAGGCCAAAGAAAACAGGATAAAGCCCTCAGGACCAAAAAGCAAACTCAAAACCAAAAAAAAGAAATGTCCTGTAGCTCAAAAATGACTTAATTAAAGTAGAAAATATATTTATAGGAGAAGGAAAGGCAAAGTCACTTGGGGGTGCCACAACGTTAGGCACCCTCAAGTGACTTTAATCGCCTACCTTGTACCCCGGGCTGGTGCCCCTGTACAGAGAGAACAGCACCACCCTGGGGTACCTGCAGCTCTTCCTACTTCTGGGTTCGCACGCGTGCGCAGAAGAGTGAAAAGCTGAACTTTAACAGAGAAGTCGGCTTTTCACTCTACTGCGTATGCGCCTGTCCTTAGTCGTTCCCAGAACGAAGCAGGAAGGAGGAAGCGCTACGCTCCAGGTACCCCAGGCTAACAGGGGCACCAGACCGCTTACAAGGTAAGTGATTAAAGTCACTTGGGGGTGCCTAACATTTTGGCACCCCCAAGTGACTTTGCCTTTCCTTGCCCTTTAAAACATCATATTAAAAGGATATACGCACAGGCCCCATGGTACTCCACTTATATGTTTCATACCCTCCTATAAGTAATCATAGCCATTGTGGTACCATGACATAAAAAGTCTTTAAAAGAGGATATCTCCTCCCATAATTACACACACCCAATCAAAACACTTTACTTCAACAATCAATTAGACAGCAATATAATACATGCATTTCACAGGGCTCCATTTTTAATCTGTATGTGCCATGTGTAATATAAATATGTATGGGCAGCTTTAGGCTAATGTCCCATGTATTTTAAAGGCTTTCAGATCGTTGCATTTAAACGTACAACCATATGCAAACGTTTATAAGGGCCCTATAATTTATTTTTTAAGGCACCCTACTCACCTATGTGCTCCATAGACTGCTGTAGCTGATGTAACATAGTTTCTATAAAATTAGACATGCCTAGTATGTCTGTGTGAATTGGTGCACTACATGAAATAACTTAGAGCTGAGCTAAATGAAGAAGATATAATTGTTCTCACTGCAAATTGTATTGTGTATATAGAAATGCCTGGAAAATAACCATGTGCTGTTGATTAAATGTATCTGCAGACAGACAAAGGCTAAAGGGCAAGTTCTCCCATGACTAATGCTCTGCATTTAAATGATACAAAAGGCAAGCCCCACCATTTCCTGTTACAGACACAAGAGAACACCTCTGGAAATAAAATGATGTATTTATCCTAATTTACCCTGCCTGGCCTTGAAGAAAAAGAATTATGCAATATATCCAAACAGACAAGACATTTCCGAGCATTCACCACCCTGTCTGCAGAGGGTGGCAGCACAAGGTGATATACAGCATTTAAACCCAGACAGGGCGTTGTTGCTTGCTACCAGAAAGGCAGCCCCAGTGTTAACATTCCATTCATTGCACCTCTATCTAATCCACAATTATTATTCACAATGATTATTTATTCTAACCCTTTCAGCACTAGTATGATTGGTGTACTATTCTGTAATGATAACTCAAAATAGCCTTGATGATGTGGTACCTCCAGGGTAACCTTTGTGTGTTGCACCTATATAATCCAGTTTCATATAAAGAAATAATATGTGGGCACTGCCACATTGTATTTGATGTATTTGCAGCCCAAATGTCTTACCAGTGTGATAAATAGTGTACTGATTTTATCACACTCAAGCTTACTGGTTTTCAGAATTATGCTCATATGAGGAATAATGCTACACTGTAGATAAAAACCATAGCAGATATCATATGAATGCTGCATTTTCTTAATAAAGATTAAAGAGTGGTGGGCCCCCTAGGCTGCTTGCCCCTCCCCACCGCACACTTGTGCCCCTGCAAGCTCCCTCCCCCATCGCACTTGCACCCCCCACACCGAGCGGCTGCATTAAGGAAAGGACAGGGGAGAATCAAATGGCTGTGAAATCTCCCATCCAGTTCACAGTGCAGATGCAGCCAGCAGATCTTTGCCACCCTAGGCCAGGGCCTTTGTGGCCTGGCCACAAGTCCTGGCCTGAAAATAGCTCTAAAATATGCTGTGAACAAAAGTGCAGGCACCTGGTTAGTCAGCAACAGGGATTTGTAAGCTCCATTTGTTGACATCTGTGATGAGCTTGCAGGTAAAATTTTGATTCCATGCAGATTATGTTTGTGCAAGCTTAAACTTTCTGCAGCTCCTTTGTAGTGATCTGAAGATTACACTTTTCATACATGAACTGTCTACAAGCAGTTCTGAGACCTTCTCCTAAGTTCATCAAGACCCTTAAATGGACACTGCATCCTCTTTTCAGCACTAGTGCAATAAATACATCTTGTTCTAAACATGCTTTTTGCCTATTCTTTTAATTTAGAATAATGGAACAGAAAGCACAATGTGGGCTTAGTTTTATTTTAAAATATTTCACTCAGTATTATCAGGCCTGGAGTTGTTTTGTTAATTTTGCGAGAGAGCAACAGTTTGACCCTAGGGTTGCAAAATCTCGACAAGTGGTTCACTTTCTGTTTGCAGGGTTTTAAAAGAAGCTCAGTTTGAATACATTGCGGGGTCAAGACAGCCTTGACTAATATTGCCTGGGAAGAATCCTCTTGTTTGCAGTGTTGCACTGAAGAGAGTCTGTTTATATTTGAGATCTAGGATTCCTCCTTGGGACCTTCCTCTAGTTCTTTGGGCCCTAATGTCCTCACCCTTTGAACTTGGAGAAAGCGTCACATTGGCATGCCACTCTGAAAGTCCTGGTGGCGATTACTCCAGCATGCAGAGTGGGGGAGATTCATACACTCTTTGAAAGGGAAGTGGATATGGTAGTCTTTCCTGACAAGGTGGTAATGAGACCATATTTTGAGTTTCTCCCGAAAGTAATCTCTAAGTATCATTCAGATCTTGAGATCTTACATCTTTCTGTCTTTCTCCAAAAGTCACATGATTTTAAGGATTCAATTCGGCTGGATCCAAATCCTGCCAAAAGGCAGAATCTTTGCTGAATCACAAACTGAATCTTGCATTTGGTGTGTCCCTAGTTAGAGCTATTTCTCACTACTTAGATCAGACGGAATCATCATAGAGATCAGATATATTGCTCCGGATTCCAAGAGGTTCAAGGAAGGGTTTGGCTCCAGCCAAGGCAACTATTAGTCTTGGATTATCTTCTGCATTGTTCTAGCGCAGTGATCCCCAACCAGTGGTTCCTGAACAACATGTTGCTCCTCAACCCCTTGGTTGTTGCTCCCAGTGGCCTCAAAGCAGGTTCTTATTTTTGAATTCTTGGACTGGAGGCAAGTTTTGGTTACATAAAAACCAGTTGTACTGCCAAACAGAGCCTAATTTAGGCTGCCAGTCCACATAGGAGCTACCAAACAGCCTATCACAGCCCTTTTTTGGCACCCTCATGAACATTTCTCATGCTTGTGTTGCTCCCCAACTCTTTTTACATCTGAGTGTGGCTCACGGGTAAGAAAGGTTTGGCATCCCTGTCCTAGCGTATCAGTTGGCAGTTGGAAGAAAGTTCCTAAGGGCCTGAGAGCTCATTTCACAAGAGCTGTGGTTACTTCCTGGGTGGTGGAAGCCATATCTAATCTGCAAGGCTGGCAGATGGTTGTCGGCTTCTACTTTTGTTTGTCATAGATATTGGGGCCTATTTAGTATGTTGTTTAAAACAAAAATCCCCAAAAACAGTGTAAAAAAAAAAAAAAAAAAAGCAATGTTCCTGTGGAAGAAACAATGCATACAAAAATTACACCGTCTTATACGCAGCGAAGCCTGGCAACATGTGGAAAATTTTGTTGCTGTTTTTTACACAGCATAATAAATGTTTTGTTATTTCAAGATTTAGGAGGAAGATCTTGCAGTTTATTCAGAATAAAGTTTTTGTTCAACAATTGTCCCTCCCTTCTTGAGCTTTGGCAAATCCTATGTTGGTGAACTGCCTGCCATGGGTGACTTGGGAAATAGAACGTTGACATGTTCAATCCCTATTCATTTTCCCTGCTGTGTTATATAGATAATATAATAATAATAATCCACACAATCAATCAGTTTTTTTTCAGGGTCAGTGACGGTAGGTAGGTGCATCTATAACTAATTTACCCATATAATGCATTTATTTTTGAACTGCAGCAGATTTATGCTTGTCCCGAAAACACCAATCATAAACTTTATCCCTAAATTGCCTCAATTTTTTTAGCCCCGAAGAAGTGCATTTGTACCTGAATTAGTAGTGTCTTCGATTCCCGCAACGCTAATCCAGAAGTCTTTGGAAGTTGTTTCCCCTTTGTTTTGCACTCCTTAGTAAAGGTTTCTAACGTCTCCTGAAACTCCCCAAAGTTCAGAAACTGAAAATAAAGACAAAGTTGATTTACCATTTCTTCTGTCCCACTTATGTAAAACATACAGTATTTGTGGAAAGATTAACAAAAATCTTTATGACCACATTTTTATTGTTCCACATTTAATGCTCCAGAAACACAAAATATTTGTGTTCTGTGTAGTATTGCCAGTAACACTGGCTAAAAATTTAGAGTATTGTACTAAAACAGTGAAAACCATCTTCATCACAGCTAGTGTACCCTAGTACATCAACTATATCTGATGTTATTAAAGAAAAAAATCACATAAGACTTTGTTTTCATAGCAGCTAATGCCTGGGTTATCTGCGTGGTGCATTGGTGTGCAAACTCTATGTAACAGAAGTACATATGCCCAAAGGGGCCTATACATTACACCAGCCAAAAGGCCCCTGCACACAGTTAGTATTTGCCCAGTGTAGGTCTGCCCATGTAACTCCTTACTGCATTTAGGAACAGGATTACAAGCAAATCAAGTAAATGTTTAAAGTGGACCTGTCACCCAGACATAAAAAGCTGTATAATAAAAGCCCTTTTCAAATTAAACATGTAACCCAAAGCCATTTTTTTATTAACACACCTATACCCATTATATAAGCAATTAAAAGGTCCTGCTGTCAATCATATATTACCTGCCACACCTCTATGCCTTAGGGGCATAGGGGTGGGGCGGACAGTTACTTTCACTTTCAAAAACTTCTTAGATGTCACTGCACTCCTCACATTCCCCCTCTCTCCTCACCATCTAATTGTGTAACCAGTGCATGGACATGGGTATGAGGTCCCCCCATACTGGCACAGAAACAAGATTTTAGCAAGATGCAAAGCTTGCCTTAATAGTGTCCACAAAATGGAGTCTGTCTGTTTTCTGCAATTGTTAATTCCAGTACTAAAGGATTTAAGTTTAAAATAATTTATATAGTGTAACTGAAGTTTTTTTTGCTTGACAAACACAATAGAAAACAATATGTAATTATTTCTTAGGGTGACAGGTCCCCTTTAAGGGCCATGACAAGCTAAAACATGCAAATCTTAATAAAGCTCAAAATAAATTTTTTTTTTTAATCATTTTAACAATTTTTAATATATTTTATATGCATATTCTTTTATTTATATTTCATGAAAGATTAAACTTACAATACTCAAACAAAAAGTAAAGCACAGTATTCAAAACTGTAACTGCTTTATTAACAATATATAATTTTATGGAAACCAGACCTCTATGTTAGGTACATTGAAACCACAGTTGTTCCGGTCCTAAACATGACCAAACCTACAACCCCCTTGAGTTCAAAAAAATAATCGCTGATATAAATAATTAATTCAAAATAAGCCTTTACATTTAGTTGATATTAATTTCAATGATTCACCTTATCCATAATGTATGAATTTAGACAAACACCAATTCTACACAAGAGGTTTGACCAAAAACTAAACAAATTTGCATATTAAACCATGAGATAAATATAAAACAATATCCTCTGTACAACAAATAAATGTTCAGTTTTCCAGAACTATAGTTTCACATCACAAGAGTTCAGGTGAATCCAACTGTGAGAATTTAGACAAACTCCTGCAAAAATTGCTGGCATTATTTACATTTATGTATGACATAAAGCTTATGGGTAAACAAACACTTACCTCTTTAACTAACCCAAGTAAATCTGCTTCATAAGCCAAGATATCCCCCATTTTTACACCACTTGTCATCTAGCAGGAAACCTAGGAGAAACATTACTTGATTAGTAATAAATGTCTGGGCCTAGTGGAAAAGAAGCAGTAATCCCAGAACACAGACATAAATAGCAGAATTTGTATTCCCATTAGACCCTTTCATAGACAGATATGTTTCAGTGTGAAATAGAAATGCAAAATATTCATTTTTCTGTCTTCTGACGGAAAGGTACATTATTACTTTTGATAGATTTAATTAGAACTTCTTTTATGTTCTCCCTTCTGGTCTTTGTTCTGAATAATATGCTTGCTATCCTGACACACAATTCTATATAATTTGATTACTCAGTAGTTCTAGGTAACTTTATTATGTTTTGTCTGCCAGCTCTCATAAAATGATATAGCAGCTAGGTCTATAACCAGTTCTATTAAGTCTGCGATAAAAAATTTATGAAGAAAAAAAAAAACTTAAAGCAACCTTAACTGTAAAATTACATGGTATGGGACCTGTTATCCAGCATGTTTGGGACCTGGGTTTTCCGGATAAGGAATCTTTCCATAATCTGGATCACCATATCTTAAGTCTACTAAACAAACATTTAAACATTACATAACCCAAATAGGATTGTTTTGCCTCCAATAAGGATTAATTATATCTCAGTTGGGAACAACTACAAGGTTGTGTTTTATTATTACAGAGAAAAAGAAAATCATTTTTAAAAATGTGAATTATTTGATTAAAATGGAGTCAACGAGAGATGGCCTTCCCGTAATTTGGAGCTTTCTGGATAGCGGGTTTCCAAATAACAGATCCAATACCTGTACAAATGTACATTTAAAAACTAGACACATCAGGTGTGATTATGTAAGCGAATTTATTTTAAAAATGGTAAGGCACATACATGTCGAAACAAATTCAACTCAAGTTCAAAAAACAGGGCTTTTTGCTGAATTTATTTTTTTGACTTTATTGATTTATTTATGAATAGCCCTATTAAACAATAAATACATATAAAGTCAGTGCCTGCTGTAAATGATCTACTGAGTTCAAAAGTTCAACTAATTTATCTGCATGAACCTACTAAAAATCACCTGTCATTGGGCTTTCAAGGGTGCTGCAGAGGCACACAGATAAAGGTCTTAAAGGGGTAGTATGCACCAAAAAGCTGCCCTGGTGATACAAAAGAGGAAGAGATTTCATGAAAGGATGTACAGCGTATATTTGGGTGTCAAAAGAGGCGACACTGAAATCCCCTAATTAAAGGAGACATTTTGTGTGAAAAACAATATTGTACTGTTGCCAATGAATTGTACTCACCTAAAAATAGAAGGAATGTGCTTTGAAAAGTAGTGTTTTGTAATGATTTATTAAAAATAAATGCACTGTAGGATAAGATCCAATCAGCAGCCAGGCTGACCTGATAGGGAACTGAAGCCTGTCTATGCTTGTGTGACTGCAGGGTTGTGATTGGCTACGCCCTTCTTTTTTGCTTCTGTCAGGGACCACTAGGAAACACCCACCCCTTATTTAAAAGACAGACAGGAATCTGAGAGGATCTATAGGGAGCTCCAATAAAGGGGCCATTTTTACAGACAGTGTTCATTTTTAGACAAAAGTGAAACCAGCACCATGTGTTATTCCTAATTGCCTACAAGATGACAGTTTTTTTCATTCATCCTATACGTCTCCTTTAAAGAAAAGGAATATCTATGGAGAAAAGCAAGAAGCCTATGTCCAGGTCTAAAGCACATAAATGAGAAAAACTGAGATGCATATTTATTAGTGTGTAGGCCAACATCACTGGTGATGTTGCTCATAGCAGCCAAATTAGATCTTTGCTTTTGTTTCTAACTTGTAGGTGTCCATTCACTTCTAATTGCTGATTGCAAAAGGCAACATCACCTGTGAAGGCGAAGACATTTTTAAAAAATTGTGACTAATTCGCGCAGCAGAAACCCGTTGCTGCAACTTATACATTACCCTTTGGCGGGAAAGTCGCTGTAACCGGCCGATTAGTCACCCCATGTGTCTTCACCCTAATAAATATTCCCCTAAATGTGCAGTGTGAAAGATAAGAGAACCAGGAAAAAACTACCATGGAACAGAAGATGCACATAAATGGGAAACACTGAATGAGCAGTTTGAGAGATTGAAGTAACTGCCATGTGATCAAATAAAGAGGTGCCTTTTTTTTTTTTTACAAGAGAACAATCAACCACATCAAAGGTTGCACAGAGAAAAGAAGATTGTTGGGAATGGAATCATTGCTGTCTCAGTAAAGTGGTGGGGCAGAAACCAAATAAGCAAGCATACAGTGTAATGAATTCTTAGACATTTGTACACAAATTGGACTTAAAGGTGCATACATACTATTTGAAGTCCATCTGTGGAAAGCAAAGAGACTTCTAGTCCCAGAATCCACCAACAGAATAAAGTCAGGAAGGGATTGCTATACACAATGGACCTAAAATGGGTTGGTAAACAGTTCTTAGACATGGCTTCCTTTTTTTACATCTTTTCTACATAAGCCCAACTGAGTTTATGTTGAAAAGGAAAGTATATTCTTCCATAAACGCAATTTGGAGGAAAGATAATGAAAGGAGTAGATCTGTAAAATGAATACACATTTAAAGGGGTATTTTTCTTGAATTAACTTTTAGTATGACTTCATTTTTATTTTTTTGAGATTTTTAAAATATTTGCCTTTTGTTTAGCAGCTCTCTAGCCACTGGTTTGAATCAGAAATCTGAAAATGAATAGCAGATGGCCTATATAGAAAGATAAGCAATAAAAAGTAAAACATATAAGAGCAAGGGCACACGGGGCAGATTGTCAGCCTGTGGATTAGCGCAGACCACAATCTGTCCCTTGTGCCTTACCCTTGGCCTGCCAGGGACAGTAACCCAATCTTAAATCTGAAAAAAATTAAGCCAAATAATTGATACAACTATTATTTAAAATGAATACTAATGGAATGGTTGCTGAAAATAGAACATTCTATTACACACTACAAGTTAACTTATGTTTGCTACTTTTTTTTTTACCTAATGATTCAGTGGGACCCATGCCAAAATAATCATAAGTGATTCATGATTAAGCTCTTGCTAATAACATCTCCAGCTTTATTTTAACCTGTTGCCTTTTAAAAATTATATATATTATATACACTTAGGCTGGCAGATTCCACTTCCGCTAAAATTGCTTCTCTTACTGGAAATCTCTTCAAGGCTATACACGGTTCTGCACAACTGCATTTGGCATTACTTTGATCACTGCCACACTATTTGTAGCTCACATGTTGCCAGATCTGTCAGTGGATTAAATGAAGTTTTGGCATACACAATACAGAAGTTGTTGATATAAAGATGCAGTGATTTGATCAAAATTAATCAAAAATTGCATCTTCATCCAACACCAAAGGCACATAAAGGGGGCAACATTAGAACCACAGCATTCTGCTATATACACTGTGACCAATTATAAATCAGAATCAATACCACACCTTCCCTTATGTGGACCCAGGGAATGGACTGAAGTGTGTATGTGTGACTGTGTATAGTAAAATGATTGGATAATTCCTTTAACCAATGGAAACAGATTAAAGTTGGCCATACTCGGGCTGACCTTTGCAGTACTCTGTACAATCAGATGCATACTGTGCAAAGTGCCATATACATGTATGGTTACAGAAATACAAGAGAGGAGGTTAAACAATGTACCACATCATGGTCAGGGTGGCACCAGGAAAAAAACAGTGGATCAGAGGAGCTTGTGCCTGGGTTGGGGGAATCCTGAGTTGGCAACTCCAGTGGGCCTCAGACACCCCAGTACAACATTGGTAACAGTAAACCTCATATGGTGGCCCTTTTTACCTTTGGTAATATTTTTCATAGGCTGGCTTGCATTTTTTGGGATAAGCACCTCCTAACCAGGGAACGGCTCAATCCTTCACCCCCAACCAGCTTCATAGGAGAGAGATTGCTAAAACCACAGCACTGGTTCTCAAGGCTTGATCCTCCCACTGCTTGCAGCTTTTAAGGGAGAAAATTTGCCCAGACCATATATACATGTAAGGCCGACTGTCAAAATGATCAAAACAGCAGGAAGATGCTGTTTTCCTCAGATAATCCTCGATCCATGGGTTTTCTGGGTCATCAGTTTAAATGGCCCCTGACTTGTTACACATACCCAGTTGGAGAGTATAGTCAAAATTATCCAAACTGCCAGACCAAATCTGGGCATGAAAGTCCAGCTTAAGGCAAAAATTCTCAAACTGTGGTGTTGGTACCCAGGTGGTAGCAAAAGACTGGATGAAGGGTGGGAGTCTGAAGTGTATATTGAGCAATGCTGTATCTGCAAAGGCTACTTCTTAAAGAGACAAATGCACAGCCACAACCCTGTTTGACACCCAGAACCTACTTACCTTGCCCTGCAGCAGCCAAAAGCCAAACTTTCTGTATGGAAAAAAATACAACATTCGGCACTTAAGGTGCCCATACACCTTAAGATCCGCTCGCTTGGCGATGTCGCCAAGCGAGCGGATCTTCTCCCCATATCCCCCACCTACGGGTGTGCGATATCGGGAGAATCCAGGATAATCAATCATTTGGCCCTGGGTCCAAACGATCGAATTATAATGACGGGCATAGGCAAAGTCGGTCCGGGGACCACATCAACGAGCCAATACGGTCCCCGATCCGACTAGATTTTCTAACCTTCCCGATCGAGATCTGGCCGATTTCAGGTCAGATTTCGGTCGGGCAGGCCCGTCGGTAGTCCCCATACACGGGCCGATTATCTGCCGAAACGGTCTAAGGGGCCGATGTCGGCAGCTAGAATCGGCCCGTATATGGGGACCTTTAGGCTGATGCCACACAGGGCTGACTCTTGGCCTGTGGAAAACATGGCAGGGAATCAGCCCCACTGGCATCAGCCTCCTACTTTGCCTGCACCTGTAAGCATTGTATCTGCCAGGTGCAGGCACACGCTGCAGATATCAGCAAAGAAATGTGAGAATTTGTATTTCAGAGTCAATATCCGCTACATGTGCCTGTACCCAGGCTAACATTATGGTTCCAGGTGCAGGCAAGGTGGAGGGGTTCATTCCCGGTCTGCGTTTTTCCGCAGGCCAAGGATCAGCCCCTTGTGGCATCAGCCTTAAAGAGGGGTTTGCTTTATTTATTGATTTTGTATGATTATAGGGAAAGTAATTCTAAGCAACAAAAAACAGCACCAAATATAACTCCAGGACAGTCTGTGGGAATGCATGTAATTGTACTGCAGGCAGCTATCCACCACCTCTGTGGGAATGCTTACTGAGGCAAGGTTCTCATCTTATCCCTATTCTGGGTTAAATTCGAGGTGAGTGCTTCATTGTTGTTCTTGATGGTCCTGGAAGCTCAGCTTAAAACTTAATTATTAAAATAACTGTTTGCCCTTATAGATTTGAGCTTTAAATGGTTTATCTGTGTACTTCCTAAGGCTGATGCCACACATAACGTATGGCATATATTTTCAGCAAGCAGAAAAACACTTGCCAAAAATATCGCCACACGCTCCTACCTGTGCCTGCACCCGAATGAATGAAATACGCTCGGGTGCAAGCACATGTAGCTGATATCCGCCGAAGATACGAAGTCTTGCGGTTTTTTGATAGCTTTCAAGTGTATTTCATTCATTCGTGTGCAGGCACAAGGTAGGGTAGATCTAGTGTAGCGCGGGGTATTTTCCGCTTGCTAATAATATGCCAGTGTGGCATCAGCCTAAGGTTAAAACACGAGACTTCGGTAGGTTTATCAGCTACATGTGCCTGCGCCCGAGCGGATTTCATTCATTCAGGTACAGGCACAGGTAGGAGCATATGGTGATATTTTTGGCAAGTGTTTTTCTGCTTGCCAAAAATATACGCCATAGGCTATGTGTGGCATCAGCCTTAAGCAAACTTTATTTCTCACTGGTAACAACTCAAGCAAGCTATTTCTCAGGAGCGCTCAGCAAACTGATGACACACTGGAAGAGCAGGTGACTTTTATCAGCGACTCCCAGCAAGAGGGTGCTGTTTGCAGAGGAAAAAAACACAACTGTATAAAAGATATACTACTCCGCTCCACTGCAGCTCTTAACATAGATTTCCTCATCACCCACAGGGGCTTACAATCTGTAGTCCTTATAATCTCTCAAGACCTTGCGCCGCCAAAATATAAGAATAGCTAAATACATACCCACTACCTAAAGACACGTTGACCCCAAGTGATCATGAATAGTACAACTGCCAAGCCTAACGCCCAGGTCTAAGATCTGCCGGCAGCCTCTCCCAGCCCCACGTAATGTAAGGTTAGTGCATACAGACATATCTACTAATAGGATTAGGGTTTTGGATTTACGGCACCAAGTGACACACTAAAACTGATGCTGGACAGGAGGAACAGGAGAAACACCCACGGACAGTTCCCGTAAGAGTAAGGGAAGGCTTGGAACATAGGAGCATACTGTTAGAAGCCACGCGGTGCGCTTACCGACCTACGCCAATCCCGCTGTGACCTCAGCAGCGTCCCGAGCACAAGGTTCGATTGCCGATGCCTCAGTAGGCCTACTGAACGGTTACAGAATCAGCACGCCTGTAACCATGGCAACTACACGCTTCCGGGTGCTTGGTCGAGGACCAATCAGATAAGGGCTTGTAAAATGCGTGCATGCGGGGGCTAATGGTTTGCTGGAATTCTGTGTGGAGTATGCTGGGAGAGAGGGAGTTGCTATAAACAGGCATCTTAAACAACATTTTTAGGATGAATATAGTAGTCAGAGAAAGGATATAGTCTGAAGGCAAATTGTAATTTGGATTTCTATTCACCCCATGGCTGTGTCACGCTTTAATGTTGTATTTACCTGCTCGGCAGATGGGGGGAAGTTTGAGTGATGCTGCGCACTGGGATGTCAGTCTGTACCTGTGGAGCTCTAGTTGGGCTGTTAGCAATGTTTCTTGGATACGCTTGGGTTACACTGACGTTACAGAAAGCTGAATAGTGAAATTAAGCAGGTTGGTGCCGCTCCCTTAAAGTGCTATTACCCTTAATGTCAAATACTGCAGGCAGATTTCCAGCAATTGGTATGTGCAAATATATTTCCCTTTAGTGTTCTACAGGTGACTGCTTTCCCTCAACTTCATCAATACGCTTTCCTTCAGTTTTAAAGGAATACCTTCATGGGAAAACATATTTTTTTTCAAAACACATCAGTTAATAGGGCTTCTCCAGCAGAATCCTGCATTGAAATTCGTTTTTCAAAAACACAGATTTTTTTATGACTATGAAGATTCTCATTCATGTTTGTAGGTCATGGTATAGTATAAATAAATCTAAAGCAACTGGACTTGTTAAGTAATCATTGAAGACGTTTCACTACTCATCCTCTTCAGTTTCTTAAAGGGGGTGTAAAGTCAGAAATCCTACTCCTTGGGGCACATTTACTTACCCACGAACGGGCCGAATGCGTCCGATTGCGTTTTTTTCGTAATGATCGGTATTTGGCGATTTTTCGGAAAATTATCGCGACTTTTTCGTTGCCATTCCGAATGTTGCGCAAAATCTGGCAATTTTTTCGTAGCGCTAAAACTTGCGCGAAAAGTCACGCCTTTTTCGTAGCTATTCCGAAAGTTACGCAAAATGTTGCGATTTTTTCGTAGCGTTCGGATTCATTCAAGCTTCAATATGGTGACTTTTCTTGTGCCAGGTTGGAGCTGCAGGGTGCCATTGAGTCCTATGGGAGGTTTCCAAAATCATGCTAAGTCTGAAAGTTTCGCCCGCCGCTTACGAGCGCTCAATACAAAAAAGTCGCGACTAGATACGAGCGAATCGTAATGGCTACGAAAAACTCGTGTTTTTTCGCGAAAATCGTATTGGTAACGAAAAAGTCGCGACAATTTCGCAAAAAATACGAAAAAGTCGCAAAATGTTCGTTTTCCAATCGGAATTTTTCCAATTCGGATTCGAATTCGTGTCTTAGTAAATCAGCCCCCTTGTGTGTGTTTTTTAGACCACATGAAATAAATTTGGAATATTAACCCATTAAATATTCTCACCGTTTTAATTAGAATTCTAAGGGGCACAGTTTAAAAAACGTCCGAAAAGCGTCCGAATGCGCTTTTTTCGTAATGATCGGTATTTTGTGACTTTTTTGCGAATTGTCGCGAATCTTTCGAGCGCTCAAAACGAAAAAGTTGCGACAATTTGCAAAAGTAATGGCTATGAAAAAGTCGCGACAATTCACAAAAGTCATAATGGCTATGAAAAAGTTGAGACAATTCACGAAAGTCATATTGGCTATGAAAAAGTTGCGACAATTCACGAAAGTCATATTGGCTATGAAAAAGTTGCGACAATTCACGAAATTTGTAATGGCTATGAAAAGGTCGCGACAATTCGCGCAAGTCGTAACGGTTACGGAAAAGTCGCGACATTTTACGAAAAAGTCGTAACGGCGACGAAAAAATCACAAAAAATACGAAAAAGTTGCAAAATGTTCGTTTTCCAATCTGAATTTTTCTCATTCGGATTCGTGGATTAGTAAATCAGCCCGTTAGTGTTTTGCATCTTATGCTATTCCCTAAAATGAACTCTTATCACAGCTCCTGGAAACCTACAGGGCCAGTGGCAGTCCTGATGTGAAATAAAGCAGGGGGTCTGCTCTGTACCAGACTTGAAAAAAACAGCTCTGTGTAATCTGCATGTCCAATGTAAACATTTACTGTATGTGGTGCCAGGGGCGGGCCAAGCCGACCGGGCACCCTAGGCAACCCGGTCGGCCAACTCCGCCCACCTCCCGCCCCCCCGAACGGCGCATGTGCGCCAAAGCACAGGAAGCGGTGCAGGGGGGTGGGGCGATTAGATCGGTCATTGCCTCCACCGCTAATGACAAGCACTAGGGGTAGGCAGGAGAGGCTCCTGCCTGGCGCCCCTCAATCGTTGCGCCCTAGGCAGCTGCCTCTACCCCTAGTTCCGGCCCTGTGTGGTGCTTTAGAAATACACGTTAATAACTTGTGTGGTCTGCATAAAACTTTGAAGTGTTTAATTTAAATTTGCAAAGTAAGGCCTAATAGTTCAGACACAAACTAATTGGAACTGTTGGGCCTGATCATGCACCAAGCCTGACCTAGTGTAAAGGATTCCTGGAAAGATGGCAGCCATCTATCCTGCCATAAATAACCCCAAGCCATTGCCATTTTTAAAGAATTGGAGCTATTAGCACAAGCCTTGTATATGAGGTAAGATATTAAAGTCACTGGGAGGTTACTGACAACATTACCATTCTGAGCCCTTTAAAAATGTGCTTTAATTGTTGCTGAGATACTGCTATATTGTTAGTTGTGTTCATTTAAATAAAAGTATGGTTGCTGCCATTTCTGAGAAATAAATACCAGGACTCCTGCCTCTGTTATCTTTCATCCATATTAATAATATTAGCATCAAGTATAATATTTACCAGCCAGGCTGGAGTGCTTGCATTTGTACAAACACTAAAAATATTTCATCAGTTTCATCAGGTACTTTGAAAGTAGCCATATGTTGGCCTGCATAGGTTACCAACTTGCCCACTCCAAACTGAGCCAGCAGCAAATTGGCCCCTGTATGGGGCCAGCCAAACAGCTTGAATCCTATGGCAGTAGAATGAAAAATATTATGCATCTAGAAATGAATATGTAATACTGTGGGGGGGGGGGGTTTAAATAATATACCGTATACCAAAAGTATACAAAGCCCAAGAGCAAGACACAGCTGTACATGTTACTTTGCTTACAACACCCATATTAATGTCTTTAGGTTTCCTCGACATATACTCTCTCCATTTCTTTGAGCTGCGTTGAAGTGCCGATGGATTTGGCATTCGTTGCTCGCACCTCCCCCCTGGACGCACGCAAATCCTCAAGGGGGGGCGCAACGAATGCCAGTGAGTTACATCTAACTGAAGTTACATCTCACTGAAGTTACATGTTTATTACATCAAATCCATATACTCGAGTATAAGCTGAGGGTGACTTTTTCAGCACACTTTTGGTGCTGAAAAACTCAGCTTATACTCGAGTATATACGGTAAATTATTTTTTGTGTTCATCTAGCAAACTAAACATTACAGATTGTTATGAGACGTTTTTCGAAGATGGTATCACTTTAAGCATAGTGTTTCAGCCACGTTAGTCACAGAAAAGAGATCATAATCGTAGCTAAATGGGGAGGGTGGACTAGTATCTCCATTTAATTTGCTGATATGAAATCCTCTGTTAATGAGAGATTGTACCAATCACTGCACATCTGTCTTGAGGGAATGATTGTAGGTACAACAGATTTAGGACCTTGCCCCTTTCATCTTTTGCTTTTAGGATTATTAGGCGCTGTTGGCGGAAGCTTAGATTAGACAAACATCTGTGCAGTGATTCCCCAAATCTGTCTAATTGAGACTGAAAACTAAAAATGAAGGATTCAAAGAACTTGTTTCCCTGTAAATCTAGATAAGCAGTCTCCAGAGCAGCCCAGACATACAGCTGTTTGGGGGCCTCCCAAACCTTTCCCTATTGTTCAGCTCACTGGACACCAAAGAATAACAGACATAAAAGAATTTACAGAATCCTTCCTCCTGTGCACAGTCTTAACGTGTGATATTTTATTATCCAGTTAGTCAGATTTCATCATTATTATTGCCTTTATCTCTGTAATAAGAAAACAGTAGCCTGTACTTGATCATGATTTAAGCTAGCATAAATCTATATTGGTGTCAACATATTCCTATTGCGTTTAATTTCAAATGTTTTTTTTTACTAGACTAAAGGTATGGGTGATCCAAATGACAGAAATACTTTAAGTTGGAAAACCAAGTATTCTCAATTAACAGATCCCATGCAATATACAGTACATACAAAGGCATCTGCAGTTATTACACACTTAATTAAATTGCTCACAGAGGTATCGGAGTAGTTCATGACTAGCCATAAGAATATGTACAGGTATGGGACCCATTATCCAGAAAGTTTGAGACCTGGGGTTTTCTGGATAATGGGTCTTTATGTAATTTGGATCTCCATACCTTAAGTCTATTAAAAAAAAAATCATATAAGCATTAAATAAGCACAATAGGATTGTTTTGCCTCCAATAAATATTAATTACTGTATATCTTAGTTGGGATCAAAATACTGCTTTATTATTACAGAGGAAAAGGGAAATCATTTTTAAGAATTTGAATTATTTGATTAAAACACACTCTGTGGAAGATGGTCTTCCCGTAATTTGGTTCTGGCTGGAAAACAAGTTTCTGGATACCAGGTCCCATACCTGGACAATGTTAGTAATTGCTCTTATATATGTTAATGTTTACTGCAAAAACAAATTAATAGCAAACAAATAGTCTTAATACTGAAGCACCCTGTAAATGGTCTGACAATGTTGGTAATCCTATCCTAATTTTATCATGTTTTCTGTTATATGTATTAAATTACCTTTTTTCTATTGGTTGGCCTCCAAAAACATATATTCTGCAGCATTATCAGGCACCGTGGAGTATCATCTCCAGAGGGGGACTAGGGGGTTTGCATACTAGCTGCCTGCAACCACCAACGGCCCACCTAGCACTAGCCTTTTACATGCTATGGTCAATTTATCAGGAGCCAATCACAACTTGTAAGTTTGAGGCAATGATTAAACACTATGTCAAATTGTCTATAATTTACGGTACCCATGACCCATCACTCAAGCCCATTCAACAATAATGGAAGTAACATCTGCCAAGGGAAACACAATTCTTTCCTATACAGGAATGTAACTATTTAGCCAGCAGTAGTGTAAGAGATTGGGTCACAGAGGAAGTCTGATGAGTGGGCACAGAATACTGGCAGGGTGGTACAGGCCTACATGCACTTTTCTGAAGTGGACAGAAGCACAGAAAAGAGCAAACAGCCGAGTGAGGTAAAGTTATGTGTTTCACTTTGTGTCTGTCATGAAATAATGGTAGAAGGCTGTGGGGTGAGACTGTGCCAATAAATGCTGGGGTGGGACAGACTGCCTTCAAATTCCAGCTCTGTTATATTATTGAATGCTATATAATATATCTTCAATCAAACTTTATGTAATAAAATATTTTTGCTTTTAAAGTAGGTGTAATAATGGGCATGTTGGCGGGCATCAGTGGGCAGGACTTTTTGAGGGCACACCGGATACCATTGCTCCAGCATTTTTACCTGTTTCAACCACTGGTAAGATCCAAGTGTTGCAAGAATATTTGTCCACCTATTTGTTAAGATTGCACTTCTATCTGTTAAGTGCATTTTGCATAGCTTTTCCTTAAAAAGAATGTAAGAAAAGGGATGAAGAGAGAAACTCGCAGAAAGGAGTAGGATGAGTAGTGAGGTTTAGGAAATGATCCAAGATTAATGGGCCTCAGGAGAAAGGAGAGCAGATGTGAAAACTGGACTGGGGAAGACAGGGTGCCACAGAATAACTCACTGTTCCTTGCTCATACACTATTGCACCCCTACCTCTTCGCTGACAAAGTGACCAACAATAAAAACAGCTTACTGTCAGTCTGAAGCCCTCTAGTGGTTAAAGGTAAAACTCACCACATCTTCCCCTTTCAGCCAGTGTAAGTAAGAAAAAATAAAGCAATACTGTAACATTAACAAACAGTTATAACATGCATAAAAATGTTGTAAGCGGGACTCAGAATCAAATCTCAAGTCAGAATCTCAAAGTAGGACTTTAGCATTGTACACTTAGACACAATGGTTTGCGAATAACTCAACTGGATAAAGTTACTTCTTGGCTTTCTCGCTCCTGGCTGTTGTTGGACAGACTACCTGTTGCAGGCATTGCCTCAGAATGAGAGAGCTGTTGTGTTGCACCTGTTGTGCCATCATTGGTTTCACTGTCCTAGGCAGATGGTATCTGTTCTGGAATCTGTAGATGTCTGCGATTCCTATAAAATGTCCATCCTGCAACTGTACGAATCGCACATGACCTTGGTCTCAGTCTGTGAATTACATTGGTGGGTACTTCCGAAGATCTGGAACATTGAAAACAAAGTCTACTCCTGCCAAAGGTGGGAGTTCTCTGGAATTTTTGGCATGAACTTCATTTCTCTTGGTTCTGAAATTAAGCTTTTTGACCCCTAAACTTGTGAGCATGAGTGTCGCAGTACACGTTTAACAGATTCCAGTATGGTGACCCCCTGTGACAACTTTGAAGGCTTGGATCAGTACTACTATAGAGATGCTGAACCTTTAGGCTGGTACAATAAGTTCAGTATATAAAAACTGGAATTTCTAGCCATATTCATTTTTAGTGATTCATTTTCCTTTAACACTTTTTAAATTGTCTTACTGCAGTTAGCTACATTGCCCAGATGAACATATTACTCCAGCCCAGGAGAATTACACCCTATGAATATATAAAGATATATAAATAAAATACATAGCTTACATTTCTGACTGCCATGCACAAGGTTTGTGTCCAGATTTGCTTGAACATTTTGTTCACAACATCTCAGGTCAATTAGTTATTCAGGCGCTCTCTTCACCTTACATGACCATGCCAGCTAACAGCACAGGCAGCCATGGCCATTTTTATATTTAAAGGAATAACCTTTATTTTGTATTTTTTTTTTTTTTTTTTTTTTTTAATAAAAGCAGTCTGGTGATTGGTTTTACTGTAGTAGTTGGCACTTCTGTGATACTGCCCTGCATTTTTAATACCTGCATGCTTTATAAGGCTGCTGCTAGTAGTGCTGTTAAAGAAGCTTTCAAATTTCAGAAGTAATTATAAATCAGTTTCTTTTCTATTGTTGATTAGGGACCCTAATCTATAATCTTTTATATTTGGATAGCTACTACGACAATGATGGCTTATTATTTTGCTTTATAAAAGGACTGCATGTTTAACTCTGCCCCCTCTTATAACCCATTCATGAAGATCACCAGCAGATCAAACTGACAGTCACATAGCTTCCAACTTTAGAGAGCCAATATAGGACACTAAGTACACACTCATATTTGGGCTACACTAGTTTTGAAATATTGCATCATTTAGAATATTAATGTTCTTAATTCTGACCCACATGGTTATAGGATATCGGTCAGATCGGTCCAATGGAAGCCTGGCTGTAATTGCTATCTGGGTGTCATAAACACTATGATTATAGATTTAGACAGTACAAAAAAATGTCTAGCTAAATCTAGCTAATGTGTTCTGATTTAATTCAGTAGGACCTGAGCAGCCTTGTGTTCTCTAAGCCTTGTTCAGCTTGAACAAAACTGTGCCATGATGCAACTGGTCCCATTGAGTAGAGTATAACTGGCTGCAATTCTGACCCTAAGCAAGTAGATACCTATTTAGTCCAACTGACTCACACTGGAGTGACACACAATAAGGTACTGTGTATAAAGCCTTAGTTCTTTGGAATTTGTCAGTCATGCTTTTTGCTTCGATAGGTCTGGCCAACTTTTTCCTCATAGGACTGCTCTATACTGAAATTGCAGTGCTATAAAAAGATGTCAGTACATCCCAGAAGTAAGGCTGGTGGGGCTACAAAATAAAGAGGCTGATTTACAAACATGGTTTTAAAATAGCAACCAATAAGCAACTGTCTGCTGCAAATTGGAAAACAATCTCACTGGTTGCTTTTGGCTTCTGCTCTTGTCCAATTTAGTACCTTTGTTTAAGAATTATCTCCAATTCCAAATATTCTTTCATCAGTTCCATTTTTTTTCTTTTTTGTCACCATTTTCTCTGCCACACCCATTTAAATATTCTCACCGTTATTTGCCAACTTTGCTTTTGTGATTTATATTAGTTCTGTATTATCTCACACATGCTGCTGCACTTGATATAGTATTAATTGTTGCATATGTCACTATCTGTTTAGACTGGATGGATATCAGTTAATTGGTGTAGAAAACATTCTCTCCAGAGATGCCGTTGCCAGTGTGCTTAGCAAAAGTGGTCACAGATCTGCTTCTCTAGTGATCAGGGCAGAGATGTTTGCCTACTTTGCCCTAAATTAACCTTAAGATCCAGAAAATGACCCCTTGTGACTGACAATACTGATATAAAACTGAAGGGTGCAGTAGTTTACATTTAACTCATCAAAATCAGCTATCCCAAGAGTGTGCAGTTAGGATATGGTTACATAAAATATAACAATTATACAATAATGTCACCAGCTATTAAAAAATTTGAATATTTGAAACCCATAATGGTGACCTAATAAAATGTTTCTAGGTAGTACCTTTTGGAGACTACTGTTTCACAAGTTCCTATTAAGTTTTTTATTAGATTGTAGTCATGTTGCTAACTGATGCACAGGTATCGGCTATATGAATCAAAATGATCCCCAGGGCCTTACCCACTACCCAATCATCATCTTTCTCCTTAAATAAAATGAGGGCATTTCACATTACTTAAACATGAATCATTTGAGAATGATCTGCATGTTGTTTGATTGTGGACTGCTTTAATGTCCTAACTTATGTTTTGCAATACTTAAAAACAGAGGCTAGTACACACTAAAAAAAAAAAAAAAAAAAAAGAAAACCAGGCAGCATTTTCTATCTTTATTTTTTTTATTGGAAAACAGACCATTGGGATAGTAACATTAAATCCAGGACACTGAGCTGCTACAGACAGGGCTTAGGGAAGCAAATGGTGGCACACATTTAACAAGCAGCTGCAGTGGTGTGTGGCTGATGGCCACATACAACATGACATCTGACACTGAATATTCACCTGCAAAAGAAACAATACAGTTCTCAGGAATTTTGACAGCAGGAATGCAACTTTTAGTTTTACTATAAGTCAAATCTATTTCATTGGAGCACCAGTACCTTCTAATCTAAGCATATTCTCTGAATATAGTACCTTCTTTGTTGCAAAAAAATAATAAAAGGTTTTGACTAGAGTCTAAAAATCCATATTCTTGCTAGGAATGCTGTGGTAATATAAGAAAGAAGAATACCTGCGTTTCTAGTCATCAATGTATTCAAATGGCTCTGGCGGTTCAGGTTCTTGCTCTTCCTCCTCTATCTTAGGCCCATGAGCCGCAACAGGTTCTACCAGTTGTTCCTCCTCTTCACTTGTGTCTCGCAGAATGATAATACCACCAATAGAAAGCTGTAAAAATAGGGAGAATCGTTTGCAAAAGCAGTGGCTGGAGTAAGGGCAAAGACACACAGAGCTACTAGTAGCAGCTGCTTGTTGTGGCTACTAAGATAGACAATGCTGATCATTTACCGATAATTGTCTCTACGTGTATTTTAGCAGAGGTAGTTCTCATTATTGTCTATGGCAGGGTATTTTCTGTCGTATAGTAGCCATGAAAAAGTAGCTGCTACTAGTAGCTCAGTGTGTCTTCACCCTAAGGGTTCAACAGAGAGGTTTAGAATGATTATCCATTTACAGTTTACTTTCCCTACTATCATATTCATATTCCACCGCTATATGCACACTTACATTTTCACCAATGTCCCTTGGCTCGTATTGCATTTACTCCTTCCTCCTAGTATGTACACAGCTAAACTCTTCACTTACAAACACTCTATTACACTCACCGGCTTAAAGGGCTGATAGCGAGTGCCCTCAGGCATGCTGAGCACTTTCAGTTGAGCTGGCATCACCCGAGCAGGGTTCTCAAGAAGCTGAAAGTTTGGTTCTGGCTCTTTCTTCTTCTCTTCTTTCTTTTCAGTTTCATCCTGCAAATAAAATAACAATATAATAAAATAATTAAGATAGCATGTTTTAAATCTATGAGCATAGATATCAGTTTGATGTCATAAGAAGTTTGTTACATTTTCAAGTCTATGTCTTGCAGCACAAAATGCATAAGGCTTTTTATGGACAATACGACTTAATATTTTAATTTAACTTGTCCACGTTTGGATTATTAAGTGTCAGCTCCTTTATTGTGCATTTGGTCAAATCTGCTGCCCCAATCCAACATTACTACTGATGAGTCTATAGACTTTCTACCAAGGGGTTATTCTTTTTTTAATACTCCTTATAGGTCAACAACTTTCCTTCAACCTAAAACGCAGAGCTGCATTGAAGTCATAGACTTTTTACTGTGGTCTGGCAGTGTGACAGCAGTGCTGAGACAAGAAGATTCCTACATGAAGTAGCTGGCATTGTGCTGGGTCACAAAGAGTAGGATTTGCCAAAGGCAAATAAACTGGCAGCACATTCAGATCATAACTAGAAACTGCATTGTTTCAAAAAAAAAAGTTTGTGGAACAAGTTGTGACCCACAGAATTTCTTGAAGACACCCAGCAGTGCATCTAAGGGCATGTTTGACTAGACAATAATTAAAAAGGATGTTCACATTTATGCAAGCAACTCTGATAAAGTAGAACTATTGCAAAAAATGAAAATTTAATAGAAGCTTCATCATAGTGAAATAAGAAACTTTCTAAATACAACCAATTAAATGTTGTGTACAGTTTATGAAATAATCAAGTTACTTTTCCCTATATTACTCTCAGCAGCTATTGTCAATCACTCTTAATGTAGTGATCTGAGTCAGATTTTGATTTACGGTTAGGTCTAATACATCCTTTGGGAGGGTTACACCCTTTGCCCAGATGTATTTTAGAACTCACTCATTCAAAATAACTGGCTCCTGTTTCTCTACATGCAGTATTTGTGCCAGAGCCAGTTATTTTGATTATTTGAGTGAACTGCTAGGAAAGGGATTCCCTCCTAAAAAAAATGCCTTCTGCATGAAGAAAGAGGTGCTCTCTCAAGATAGTACCCCTTTAAACAAGTTATCTTTATAGAAATTATATTTGCAAGTGATCATTTAAAAAAAATGAAATCTTGTTAAGCACCATTACTGCAGATCCACAGATCCAAACGCTCAATCATTTCATTGAAATATCACTCGATACAATGTAAGGGCTGCACAGCTATCAAGTGCTACTGCTACACTTCATGTTACTTTGCATGTCATTGATCTGATTGGCTATATTGAATCCAATATTAACATTGAATCAAGGACATGCAAATGAACACATAAACGAAGGTCTGCAAAGCATATACAGCATGTGATTGGGGCTTAAAATAAATTGCTTCAAAATATTTTTTTTAATAAATGACATTGCAAAAATTTTTATATGTAGGGAACAGTTGAATGAGAGTCACTTTTGTAAAGGTTAACACTCTCTATAAGGTGCTGTATCAAAGACACACAAAGTTATTTGCTTTTGTTTCCTGCCTCAATATTTTATCATTGTTAACGAGTAAACTGATGCTAATAGTCTCATTATGGTCATATCTAACTATCTATATAGAAAGCAGTATAGTCTCACCACTTCCATTTTTTCTTCCTCCTTCTTCTCTTTTTCTTTCTCCTTCTTTTTTGCTTTGGCTGTGATGGACAGAACAGCAGTAGACACCTGAAAAAAGAAGTTCATGGTATGTATATTTTATAATATATTAAAATTAAATTTTAGGCAGCCTAGAGGACAAGCTAATTCCATACCAGTGTATGCCTCAGACAGAAACTCGAGATAACTGGCAAATAATGACATGAACCCTCCCCCTTGTTTATTATACTTGATTTGTGCCCATAGAAACACATGTAGCAAACAGAAGTCACACAATATTCCACTACATGTGTGGGGGTCTAATGTAAGGAGGAACAGGATGTGTATGACTGCATGATACTGCCTTTTGAACTGCTTACCTTCTCCTTTTCTTTTTCTTTGGGTACCTCCAGAGGCGCAGGGTAAGCAAATGTTGATGGCTTACAGTTTGATCTATACTGAACTTTTGGCATCTGTGGATCATGCAAATAAAAAAAAAAAACACACTTAGAAAAATATATAAAAGATAAAGCTTTTTCATTTCATTTACCATATACATTCCTTTACATCAAGCAGGAGTGAGATTGTTGTACATAATAAACACCTCTATAAGGTGGCCCAATAATTCCTCTATCCTTCTACACAATCTCATGAAGGAGTTAATGATTATCTCATTAACGGCCTTGTGTGTCGTTATTATGCGATGCTAATGAACGGTGATTGATCCAACATCATAAGGTCTGTAAGAGGATTACATATTTCTCTTTTATGTTGTGGAGATCTGTGATGCTACAGTAACTGTAACTGTTTGAGTGCTGCCATGACCAATTCTTCCCACACTGCTGAGATGTTTGGGTGGCCATTCAAAGATTTTTCTTCTAAACAACACTTGGCTCTGAAGGAACTGAGATCACTACACTTACCTTGAGATCCTTGTTAAGTCCAATGACACAGGTTGGTGTAAATGCCAGAGAAAGGAAGTGTGAGAGAGGGAACCAGAACCAGAACTGAGTGAAGACTAGAACTCCAACCACTGAGGGCATGTGAGTGTGACCAGTACGGGACTGCAATGAAATGGTCACATTGTGACCCCCTGTAGGGAAGACATTGGAGTTGGATTATCAGATTCTAATGTGTCCTGCGTCATACCACCATGTCATGAAATGTGGCTACCTTCTGTATAAGGCAAAGCATGAGTTAATTTTAAGTGACCACAGCCAAGCCTTCCTCCAGCAGAGCAGGGTGAAGAGGGCAACAGGCAGGGTCATTACCGCTAAAAGACCAGGTGCAGACAGCTAATCACATTACAAAGAAATTACTAGTTGGTTCCCAGAGCAAACTGATATATACAGAGACATTCCTACAGCAGAATTAACCTTTTGGGAACAGAAGAAATAAAAGTCATATTCCTAAACAACTTCTGCTGCACAAATTAAAACAATAAAGCAGATGCAGGTGCAGTTTTACAAGAAAAAGTTCAAGGAAGCAAAAATAGATAAGATCAGGATGAGAGTCATTGTGTGGAGGTATAAATTTCTCACCTGCATCCAGAATCCCCTGGGCTAAAATGGCTCCAAACTTGGCCATCACATCATCATGCTTGTCATTGATAACTTTGGAATAGAGCTGACGGAACTGACTGACCTAAGGGATGAAACGAAGAGTAAGGGAAGCACATGCCAGAGATAACTATATCTTGCTAAATACACCACACACTAGAGAGCCATAAGATGATAACACAAAAGAGAAGAGGTAATTACATATTAAAGATTTATATGAACATGAATACAGTCAGTTCATTCATTGTATTCTGGGCTCAGGCAATTGGTGCAACAATGAACTACAATGAATAGTATTCCCCACCTTATGGGTCCTGGCACTAGGAACGTAAATGAAATCCCGTTCCTATCAACCTAATTAAATGGTGTGGTAGGCCTGCAAGTGCGCCTGTTGGTCCCATCTGGGAAAAGTCTAATATCTAAACTGAAGTGTCAAAAAAATGGCAGTCATGTTAGCATGCTGAATATCTTTAATGAAACCTGCAGCTACACTTGGGGACAGTGGCAGGTTGGAGGCCTCTAGGGTGGCTTGTAACAAAATGTATGATTCCCGTCATAATTACATCTGCAGGAAGCAGAACTCCGATTAACAGATGTACAGCAGACGTAATACTCCGCTGGCGCCTGCCTGATCTGGGGGCTATAACCAGGATGCCGGACATGGGGAGGGGGCATCAAATGAACAGCTTGTACAGCTACACTGAAAAGAAAGAGTGTGTATAAATTTTTTGTTTTCCTGGAATTAACCTGTTACTGCACAGCAGAATCAAAAGGATTCCATTATTGACATTGAGGCTCTAAGGCATACCTCAAAAAAGGGGAAGTACATCTTTAAATTAACTTTTAGTTAATTTTAGTTTAGTCCATTAAAGTAGAAATTACTAAGCATATTTTCAGTTGTACAAATGATAACCCCTCCTATTCAGTCTTTTTCCAACTTGCAACTGAAAATCTCCTTGTTGTGATCACCTTGGAATCAAAAAACATTAGTTCACTTTCATTGTCTTTTAATGTTTGCTTCTCTTTTTGATTAGAACCTCTACTATTCAACTTCTATCCTGACTCAAGCTTCTATTCAGATTCAAACTACTGTATGGTTGATTTAATCTTCCCAGCTCCTTTATTCCAGTCAGGAGGTTTACGGGAAGTGACAGGCGTAGTTATTAGTTCAGGAATATACTTCACATGAATGACATGTATATGCTATAAAGTACATCTTTTATACAGAACCAAACTGTCCTGAATAGAGCCCCAGGACCCCAGACAATCCCATTTTTAGTAAGCAGGAACAGTTCAATAAGGATATGCGGAAGTATTTGTATTTAGTTGAACAAACAGCAAAATAAAATAGTATGGGGATTGTGGGGAGAGTTTGGGGAATTTAAATAAATTCTGGAAAACTGGAAAAACATAAGCAATAGTGCGATTATATTTGGACTGGAGCTAATATATATTATATGTGGAAGGAGCTAACTGCCTGCTAAAATAATAATCAACAGAATATATGGAGTACAAATGAACATACATTGTGGGTGGGTCCCTTCTCACCTTTGGGCATGTGATTTCAGTCTGCTGAATCATAATAAGGGCAGAAGAGATAAGGGCTCCCTGACGTACATAATTCACAGGGTCGTTGGTCATGGGCTCCAGGAGATTGATTGCTTCCTATGAAGAAAGAGGAACAGATTACAAATACAGCTCATTATTTACTTCTTTCACTTTTATTTACCAGGAAACACAATAATGTAGGGCAAGCTTGTACCTTGTTTCCAGTTCCAGAGCAGCAGATGCCTAAGGCCATTGCCGCTCCATATCGTACATGGGGGTTATAGCTCTCGGACAGCAAGGATACAACACTCGGGCACTGCTCTGGGGTCCTGGGGAGAAGCACAGCCCACAATGGAGAAAAGGCTTTAATGGAGGTGCAAGGCAACTATGCAGAGTTACAACTGATTTGAAAAACATATTATACAATACACACAGTGTTGAAATAAAATATAGCAATAAAGGACACACAAAAAAAAAAAGTTCTGAATCAGAACTTTAACTAATTTGTTTAATTATACAAGGGCTCCACAATAGGCAAATTTCATAACTGTCCATCTATCACTGATCTAATATTGGGCTGCCCCATTGGAAGTCTATAGACCTTTTTTTGTATAACCTCACCAGTTCATTATAAGCCAGCCCTCAAACATGGATAAAAGACATGAAATCAGCTTAATAGATGTACCGAGGCTTGCTCGGCAACTTTTTACAATTATTATATAACAACATCATCCCTACAGGGACTATAAGAACACACAACTTAATCAAGCAAACTGCACTAGTCAGGAACCAGAGAATAACAGATCATTGCACACAGCCTGTTCCTACATTTCTCCTCTAGGAAACATCAGGAATTCTGTAGGAACTGTGCTCCATATCTTAACAGCAACTTCCATGCATATCTAGGAGACTACATGAGAAGCTCCTGGTTGATGTTGCAAACCTATAAGTGGGTGTAACAGCCTCTGTATTACCCTCTGAGTTAGGCACTATTAAGGACACTAAGACACAGCCAAGACTTGTATAACTACATAAGTTCCATATAAATTTATAGAACCTAAATCCTTAGGTGCTTATTTGACCACTCACAACAAACAAATATAGCCATCCTTAATAGAAGGAAACAGCAACAGTGAGAGAGGCTGTCTGCCATTGCCTAAAAAAAGTGTTAATGGCTGAACATGATTTAATTGCCTGCCTGCACGTGTGTTTTAGACATGTATGGATCTATTACAAGACACATTTAAAAGCACAGGTTCCATTTTTAGGACACAGCCGTTTTTGTTGGGAAGGAAAGTTTCAAAACTAATTCCACTGGATTCCTATGGAATCTACGCCCCTCTTGGTACCGCCCAAGGACTGATCGTCTGCTGTGTCGCACGTTATTAGAGCTCTGATTGTGTTTGCGTTCAGAGTTCTTAAACAAAAATATACAATTACAGGCTCAGTCAGGAACAGAGTAGCGCTTTCAACAGAATGAAAAGAGAGCAGGCTTCTGGCAGGCCTCCCCCTTAAATAGTTTTTACACTTTTGTTAATCAGCATTGTACCTAGAGCAGGGACTCCAGTGTGGCAATGTCCCACATCAGTAAACAGAACATACTTGGATAGTGATAACATTTCAAAAAGCAAGATAGGTGATATATAAGATGTATTTGTAAGATAGGAAATATCGGGAGTGATGGAAAATAGTGGAAATGCAGGTCTGCCTTTAGTAGCAATTGTTAAGCAAGGTAGTGCCGTATAACACCATAGAGACACACAAGGAACAGCTATAGCTGTTACATCAGTCAGGAAGGAACAGCCATGGTGGTGTGAGATGCAACCTTTTCAGCTTTAAAATACAGCAAGACATTTTCTAAACTCAATGTTAAATGTTAGTTTGCTTAAAGGAACATTGCCATGTCTCAGCCTATGTAAGTAATGCCGTTAATACATGGTAATAATGGAAGCCTACACAGAGTAATCGAGAGGGGACCACATCAGTTCACCAATCAATTTTGACTGGTTGCCATATGAAGGTCAGATTTACACTGGGCAGGAACTCATACAGGCAATAAGTCGCTGACTCTGTCTGGAAGGGCCAAGTTAACTGCTTTCATTGGAATATCACACACTTATCCTAAATAATGTAACCAATTAAATAAAGCCACAGCTTGACTTAAAGGCAATCCATGTTTGGGGGGGGTGGGGGGAGTGGGAGAATTAACCTTACTTCATCATGAAGGTCAAGAGAATTAGTTATTAATCAATTCCTAGTACATTAATCTTTGACTTGTATGTTTTCTTCCTGAAGAGGTTTGTGTAAAATGCACATAATAGTATAACAGTACAAAGACAAATACATTTTATATGTTGTCTTTGCAAATAGCACAGCATATCAAATGTTGAAATTGACAAATTTTATGGTTTTCTAAAAACTATATCCCATTTTGATGCCAGCAACACATTTCAGAAAAGTGGGGACAGGGGGGGAACTGGAAAAGATGTAAAGATGCTAAAAAGAGCATCACAGAGTGGCTGGGTGTCAGAAGTAAAGATGGGGAGGGATACAGCACAGGCAAATATTACAACAATTTAAACAATACCAAGCAAAATTGTGAAGAATTTCATCATGCCAAAAGCCAATATTGGATTGCAATGATCTTCAGGCCCTCAGGCTGCACTGCATTAAAAACAGACACAATTCCGTAGTGGAAATTACTGCAAGGGCTCAGGAATATGTCCCAAAATCAATTCTCTGTGAACACAGTTCATAGATGCATTTACAATTGCAAGTTAAAACTTTACCATGCAAAGAAGAAACCAATGATAAACATGATCCAGAAATACTCTGGGCAAAAGCTCATTTAATGTGGACTAAGGTGAAGTGGAAAACCGTCCTGTGGTCTGACCAATCAAAATTTCAAATTCTTTTTGGAAATTATGGACACTGTGTCCTCCAGGCTAAAAAGAAGAAGGACCCTCTAGCTTGTTATCAGCGGGCAGTTCAAAAGCAAGCATACTTGATGGTATGGGGGTGCATTTCTGCAAAATGGCATGGAAAAAGCTTGCACATCTGGGAAGGCACATTTATTGCAGGTTTTGAAGCATATGCTGCCATCCAGTCTAGATCTTTTTCAGGGTAAGTCCTTGCTTCATTCAGCAAGACAATGCCAAACCGCATTCTGCATTTATTACAACAGCATGGCTCCATAATAAAACAGTATGGGTGCTAAAATGGCCCCCTGGAAGCAGGAAAGACCTCTTACCCACTGAGAACATTTGGAGTACTATAAAAAAAATATGACAAAGGAAACAACAAGCTGTTAAGCAGCTGAAATCCTATATAATGCGAGAATGGGACAACATTTCACTTTCAAACCTATGGCAGTATGTCTTCTAAGTTCCCAAAGAGTTACAGAATATTATTTAAGATGAGCTGATGTAAGAGTGGGAAATATGCCCCTGTCCTAACTTTTTTGAAAGATGTTGCTTGCATCAAATTCAAAATGACTATAAATTTTTCAGTTCAACATTTGTTGTGTACTTTTCAACATTTGCTATGCATCTTTGTACTATTTGCAGTAAAATATAGGGTTTCAATGATTTAAAAATCATCACATTATCCCATTCTCTTTTTATTTAGATGTTACACCCCCCACTTTATGGAAAATGGGGTTGTAAGAGAGGTTTATATCTCTTGCATAAATCTATGTTATTTTCACTGGGTTGTATCCTGCACAGTAAAACACCATATATTTTCTGCCACGATTATTCAGGCAGGAACTTACAAATTGTAAAGTAGTTATTTTACAGTGTAATACTAGGAAAAGGTTTGAGACAAATCACAATGGCACAGTAACAATATACAATAATGTGTTATTCAACAAGCAGCATCAGACATGTTTGAAATTCTGATAGGGATTATAAAGGTCATCAAGGGGTTAATGTATGGGCAGTTTCTGTATGCTACAGAGGGAGGAAAGCTCGTTTTGATGAGAGGTATACGCTCTGCCTGTCCTGTATATACAATATCAGCACATGAAATTCTCCAGACTCTCCCACTCAATTTCTTGGACACAGACAGGTTCATAGGGTCCAGATGGAGCAGAATCTCCAATCAAGATATGCCGAACCGACAAAAGCCTGCAAGATGGTCTCTAATACTTACAATATTCTACTATTATTATTGTAACATAAAGAGCTAAGTGCAAAGGATATTTCCCCTTTTTTTCTTTAACATGAAACACAGAAAAGCAGAGAACTACAAAAAAAAAACATAAAAAATATACAATCATTTTCCTATACATTCTTTAGGATAATAAAAATAAACCCTGCTTCCACGCTCCGATCGACTCTACGAACAAGATGGAGCACCCGAGGATGAATAGACCAGATTGGTTGATGTGGTGAGACAAACTGTGTACTTTTTCAAATCTGGCTATATGTATTCAGCAACACTTCCAAAAATATATAGGGTTAAATGCTTCTCACCCTTTGAAGCTGATGGTAGGGGGTCTGAGCTGTCAGCATTAGCAGCGAAGCCCCCAAGGGTACAGCTGGAAGAGGTAGGAGGGGCAGAAAGCAAAGGGAAAAAAGAAATGAAGTGAAGCCTGGCTCTTGGCTGACCTCCAGCTCTCAAACTCTGTAAGATTCTCTTGAGGAGACAGGGAGCTCCGAGTCAGTGCTAAGAGCCCGGGAGAAGTACAGGCAGTGTGTCGGGATTAAGGACAGAGCACATCTCTGGGTCACACAGAAACACTCTACACCCAACACATACTTCAACTTTTTTATATGATGTGGTAACAGAACATTCTGTCCCATCCTTATCTTCCTGCTGAATATATATGTGCAGCCTGCATGTCAGAGGCTGGTGAGTAACATTGCTTTTATATGATTAAGACATTTTTGGGGGATTCGCTGCATTATGTGAAGATCCCTCACTAAACACTAACATAAGACAATGGGTGCAGCATTAACTGAAATGGAAAATGTTTCATCTAAACATTATTATTGTCAACTTCAAGGCAACATATTCCATGGTGTTGTACAGCTGGCTTACCAGACTCGTGGGCTTACATGTTAATCAGTTTTAAAGGAGGAATGCTATTTTGAAGAATGGTGAACTATGAGGACAACAAGCCCCTTCCGGCAGTAAAAAGCCTGCCTTCAGGGGTTAGGTTACCAGAAGATAATCCCAGAGACACCCAATTTCCAGCCTGGTTGGGGGTGGAGGAGAGTGGCACAAGTGACCTGAAACCAGGCAGATGGGTTTAAATGAAGAGAAGACCAAGCAAACAAATCCCTTATCCACATCATTAACAGGGCAAAGCAAAGCATTTAACAGATATTAAAAACAAAGCAAAGGGCATGGAAATGGTAAAAAAAAGCTATTTGGATTAGTACTTTTTCTGCATTTGATGCCCACAGTACGGTTTGACCACTTCACACATAGGACAATCACTGGAATTCTACATACCATCTCTGTCAGCAAAGGGGTTAAGCAACCACCTCCCACACACAAAAAAATATCAAGACTCTCCTTGTGTGGCAGAAGAAAGGAGGGTGAAAGGCTAGCGATTAGAGCAGAGAGCTATCAAGGAGAGTACCCTTCCATGCCTCTGGTACAAAGATAAACACCTTATTTACACAGCGAGCAAAGAAGACATCAACTGCTTCTCAAGACTCTTGGACTCCAACACCTCATTTGCCTTTCTGCAGGCATGGCAAAGTGTCCTGACTCCACCAGCATATTCACAGAGATGGATACAGATTTTTTCTAAACTTCCTTGCTATGGGTGAAATTGGGAAACTTCCCAAGTAACTGGGACATGCTAGTGGTAGCATTGGCATCTCCTCAGTTTGCCAGAGCACCAGCTGACTCCCTATCTGTTCCCTGGCACGAAATGCCAACTCTCAACCCTTCTTATTCAGTGGGTGTCCCAAATACAACTGCATCAGTTGCAGTTCCAGAAAAATGCTGGCTGGCTCTGCTCACCATTATGGTAATTGTGCCCACTATTGGAGGCAATATCTTGGTAATCTTGGCAATTTCTCTGGAGAAGAAGTTACAGAATGCCACCAACTACTTCCTTATGTCATTGGCTGTTGCAGACCTTTTGGTTGGAATATTTGTGATGCCCATCGCTCTCATCAATATTCTCTTCCGTAAGTATTTAAGAATTAGCGATTTTAACCCTTCCAGACCAGAAAAGCTTTTAATAGCCGATAAACATCCTGCTGGCTTCTCTGGTAATTAAAGCCCCTGATTTGGCTCAAGATCAATTCCCAATGAATAAATAAATCTCCATTAGATATGTTTAGACTACTAAATTCCCTTACTAGTTTGTATCCTGGAGTAGAAGGAACACTGCATGTTAGGGGTAAGAGGTGTCCCTAGTTCTGCCTGAACAAACAGTGATCTTTTCTTACTTGGATATAGGCTCTTTCTGCTTATATATATATATGAGGTGATGAGAGTAGGTGTTTTACCATACTAAGGGTTGTCATGCAGTTTTTAACGTGATGTTAATAAAAAGTTGTGTTATTTTTTGGGGGCTAAACTTGCCAATTGAGTTTATATAAAGTAAAAGTAGTTATAAGTAACCAACAACTTAAATTACACAAATAGATTGAAATTACTGCTCAAACTGAAAACCTGTATCAGACATCATGCTGGAGCCTGTTCAACTCCTAAGAACATTCTGGGGGGCGCAGGAGATCTTAATTGAAAAATGAATTTAAAAACAAATGGGCCAAAGTCTGTACTACACTGGGATATGAAGCCAAAGGGTGCTGTGAATGACAGCTGATGAAAGTAACCACAATGGCAACTCAGGTGACAGAGAAAAAAAGCAATTGCATTCAGTGTGACCATATATGCTGCAAAGCTGGATTATGCCAGCATCTGACCTCCACGGTAAATGTTCTTTACCGTGTAAAACCTACTGTAAACCATTGAATACTGTGCACTAAGCCTCCAATTTTTCCATTCCTACGCTACTAAAGCGGGGCAAAAGCAGTCCCCATTTCTTATGCGAGACGGCAGATTTTGGGGAAAACTTCTAGAATCAGGCGGGTTATTGTTTTACAGGTGTGCCACTTTGCAAAGTAACAAGCCTGTCACACTTAACTATACGGAGATATTTTGCATCTATTTTAGTCAAGGCCCATCCAGTAATGCAGCAGGAATACAAAAGCCCTAAACTATTCTGGTGAATGAGAATGGCTTTACAGGGAATGCTGACCCTTTGCAAATGATTAACACTATGGAAAATTGACACATGGCATTCTTTTTATAACTAATACATTGCCACATAATTTACCTGATTTTTTTTCTATTTTCCCTGTTTACGTAAAATGCAAACAAAAAAAAATCTGTTAAAAGTGAAACCTCATTCTACAAATTGAACGCAGGCATCTGCTTCCCTGCTGGCAACTCTGCGCATTTCTCTCTGCATAGTCACCAATGGACTTGCAGTGAAAGATCTGCCCTCCCAGCGCTGCAGCTGGAAGCTCCACGCAGTTAACATGCCGTGCAAGAAATAAATCTCACAACACACACATTACATGCCCTATCCTACGTATTGGTCTGTAATTCCACCTGAGGACTGGTACATTGCGTGGCTATGGATAGGGCTGCTTAAACAGGATAGCATGGCATATACACAAAGAACACTTTGTTTATACACATTAACAAAACCTGCCAGAGCTCAGAGTTCTGCAGCCTATCTCTGCTACTGCTACTCGGCATTATACAGAACCCAGAAATAGGATTTCTGGTATGTGTATATACTAATGTACAAAACTAGAGCTGCTGATTAACTACAATGATCAAAATACTGAAGAGATCAAAAGAATGTAGCTATACAGTGTATATGTATAAGGATACATTTATTGATTGTGCTTCGAGCACTGATGTTTAGGCATCCTTTCTAGATTGTCATTAGATTAAGTGCAGAACTTTATTTAACACAGTAAGGTTTTCCACTTGCTTGTGCTATAAAATGATTTAGTATAACTCTTACTCTTAAAAGGAGAGGAAAAATTACAATACCCCCAAAAATCTTTCATAGTTGTTAAATTAAGTATAAAAAAAATAGCACAGACAACACATGAATACACAAGTGTATGTTAAGGCCTACTCCTGTAGGCAATTACTACAAATACAAGTAGAACGCCATCAGTTACAGACAACGCTTAGCTGACAAATCTATCTAAGGTAAATTGCTGCCAAGCAGTTGTTATTCCCTTGTACCTAGAAATCACATTTGTACAGCCCAGGTTCACACTTGGTCAGGAATAAAGAAGCAAATGAATTTGGCAAGACTCTGAAAGTGCCATGCAACTTCTGAGTGCCATTAATCTTTAGGCAAGGAAAATACAAGCAGTCGCCTTACTGAATTGCAGGTTGAGTTGCAGGTTGAGTATACCTGCTGTATTTCTATATTTTAAAAGGGGAACATATGCCATTTTCAGGAAATGAACGGTTTTCAAACAATAGATACAAACAATACTTCTGATACATGAGCTATTAAATAAGATTTGCACTACAAAAAATACGCTAACTTTAAAAACATCATATACATTTTTTGGCTTATATATTCAGGCCCATACAAGACCCTTTGCTTTCATTTACTTATGCCAGGGCTGCCTTACCAGGGGCCCATGAGCCTAATGTGGTACTTCACTTTTTTTTTTGGTTCTCAGTCTGCTTAAAGTTTCCACAAACTATAAACAGAATGACAACTAACTGGCCAACTACCTGTAACATGCTACACAGCACTGCCTAATTCAGTGTTACACAGGGATAGTAGGAGACACAGAAATCTTTCCCTCTCTCTTATTCTTTCCTTTTCTTAATTTTTATTTCTCCTTTACTACATGATAATGTCCAACCTTACTTCTGACACAAATGAACTATGTATTGCATTACCACCATTATGCAAAATGTTGTTACACTATAATGCTCGCCCATGACAGTATTCTTCAACGCTGCACTCATGTTTTTAAAACTATTAAACATTTTAAATTAAAAAAAAAAAAAAAAGGAAAAGAAAGAAAAGTAGGCAAGATCCATGAATAAACAAAGCATATATATGATCACAGCAGTACTGGCAAGCTTTGGGGCACTTAAGTAGGGATGGGCCATAAAAACCCAACTAAAGAGATGTATGTGGCCCTGAATTAATGTACTCTTACCTTTCTAATCTTCCAGTTTTAAAGCAAGGATTAGTGGTTTTAATAAGAACAAACGATCAGGCTTAACTGTCTGCTATACAGACATCTACAATCCTAGTATGACATACATATATGTGAATTTGATCTAAACAAATTTAAAAAAAAAAAAAAACCTTGGAGTGCTAGATTCCTTGCTGTGTTTATGATTACATACACCCATACACACAGACACACACACACACACCTATCACAGACAAGTTCAAGTGGCCTCATTGTAAGCAAACTACAGCTCCTAGCCACACATAGTGCTTACTGAGTCGTCTATAGAAATTGTTTAGCATGTAACATATGCAAGTTGCTCCTTCCCCTTTAAATACAATGAAAGTTATTTTGACACCCAAAAAGTCCTTTTGAAAAAGCATTATTCTGGCAATGCAAGATGGGTTTTAAAGGAAAATAAAAAGTCTCAATTATCCTTACAAATAAGTACATCACATGGCTTTCCCTTTGGCATGTTTAGCATTTGTTTAACGAAAGTCTTTCAAGTATGACATGAATTATGCAGCCATTACAGGCAAAAAACCCCACAGATTGTACAGCTCTGCCTCTAACTCTGCACTGAAAGCATAGCTAGAAACCTGCTCAGATAAATACCGTTATAAATCCCTATAAATGTTTTACTCATTTCATTTGATGCTCTTTATAGACATTCTACACTACAATTAGGATTCATTAAATCAACATGTTATTATCATCAAGCACTGTCCTGTTTAACAGCACAGTGTAAATTTAAGTGGGTTGTTCAAAGTAATCCATAACTTATTAGTTGCTAAAAAAGAAGAAAAATGGCATGCTTGTGGCACTTTAAATTTTAAATTTCATCAGATCCTTCTAATGTCATGCAGCCACTTTAAAAAGGTGATACTTATAGGCTGAGCAGGAAGCACCTTAAAGTATATGGTTTAGTCAAGCTTGTCTGTCTTTAATTAACACCCAAATCATATTGTTATATGCGGGTCACTATTAAACATTCCTTTCTTTACTAACTTTATGTGGGGACTATCCTCCTGCTGTTTTTCTTGGGTCTTCATGATTTCCCTAAATAATGTATACATTTCTCCTCCTACCATTAAATTGTGATTATAAAAAAGGTAAATCCTTAACCACTTTTGGGTCTTAAAGTGAATTCTGCAATAATAAATTGGGTTCCCCGAGAACTACTACATCTTCAGCTTCTTGCTTTACCTTTACACATTACAGGCTCTGAGAAATAATATTGCTGTGACATGCTCAAAGGAACCTTATATCCACTTATTTAAATTTAGGACAGGAGGCAAGCTAAAATAAATCCCAGCTTTCTGCAGTGTAAGCTACAAATAGTTAACTGAAAATAAGGAGATGCATAAATAGAATATATTAGGGTTAATGGCAATGGCTAAGCTTCCTTCTAAGAAAGGTTATGGAGACTACGGCTATAACAGTTAAGAGCTTAACCAAGACAAATGTGTTAAGAAAAGGAACATTTAATATGGATTTTGGTGAGCAGTAACAATTTTCATAGCATTGTGTTTAGGAAACGGTCGGTTTATTTACTGGTGGATACATTTCACTGGAATAGAATTCATAGTTTCGATATGAAATCACCGAGAGAGAATTTAGCCAATTGACAAGGGGAATTCTTGTGCCCATAAGAGACTACTCCATGCAGTAAAGCAGCTTTGTGTTTATCTTCCATCAGACCAGGCACTGACTGCTCCCATATTCTCGAGTGCCATTAAGGATCATCCAAACATTGAACGGCAGTGTATAAATTAAGAGTGTGCTGCAGGGCATTAAATCATACATTCTGCTCAAATGAAGATTACTGTATCAGATAACAACTCAATTTTAACACGAGCGCAGAAAGGTAAGATTTAATGTTGCAGGACAACTGTACCATCCTTCTTAGAAAGGTCTCAACAAAGCATTATAAATCTGGAAAAACACTGACTCTATTAAGGGGTCTCCAGGACCCATTTTAATTTTGCCCTTATACAACAATCATAGATTTATTTGCAGACAGTTTCATAGTACTTATGAGCAACTATTAGTGCCCTACAAACCCATCATCCCACTACCAGCCAAAATCTGGAACTGTTAATAGAATGATTGTCTGGATATTATTGTGCCACTTTTTAACAGATTAGGGACAACAAATAGTCCTGCATTTATATTAGTGTTCCACTAGAGTACAAAGATTGCTGCTAGCTTTATGAAATAAACACAAGCTCTCAAACTTGTGTCCTATTTTGACCACATGGATTTCAACAAGCAGCTTTTTATGGGAGAGAAGCGTTTTTAAATATCCTGTTCCTTTATTCTCAACTCGAGTTGACACAAATAAAATAAAAAAAAAAAAAAAGGAAAACACAGGCTTCATGTAATCAAACTCACTCCATAATGGGGGGGCAATATGAGGAAAATACCAGAACTGAAAGGGTTTATGTCAGCTGCTGGTGTATATAGGGAATGCACCCATTCATGTAAAAGTCATGGGGGTGCTGAATCAACATAAAACCAAAAAAGCAGAAAATACAATCCAGCTTTTGCATGGAAAGTCAAATTAGCTCAAACATAACAGGCTTGAGCAAGAAAAACATACAATGAAGCCTTCCACATGAATATAAACACAGCTCAGGGGTGCCAGCGCCTAACTAAACCATGTGTTCTTTACAGTTCTTTGCAAATAAATAAAAGCAGGACTGGGTCTATGGAGCTGGAATATTAGCTACATGCACTAAAGCAAAGCAAAACCAGACAGAAGACTGATCCTACGTTAGGCCACATAGGGAGATGCACCTAATAAAACCTGTACCCGTTCCAGTTACATCTCAGATTCTAACTAATGATATCATACATAGTTACATAGTTAAGTTGGGTTAAAAAAAAGACCATCAAGTTCAACCCATCCAAATGAACCCCAAAGCACATATATACACATACTTATACACATACTTACAAAAAAGTGAAGACCTTTAAAAGGATGGGGGGTATTAAAATTAATATGAGGTCTACCTTTGACACTCAGGCTCCGGATAAACACACTAACAATGCACCTTTCTTTGTTTTTGGGTATTTGTACAGGTTTGTGCTCCTTACTCAGTATAGAAAAAAAAAAAAATAGTCTGCAAATAAACATGATATATGTTTTAAGGCAAGTTTTCAGGAACCAGTTCATTCAGTTGTGCTAATAGTTATTAAAGGGGATGTAAAAAATAAAGCTTTGCCAAATGAAAGAACTTAATTGTTAGATTTTCCAATGTACAATAATTACAAAATTAAAAAAATAATTAATAAAACTAAAAACATACTAGTTATTACATGCAGTATTTGCTAGTCCCTTTGTATTCTCTGCCCTGCTAGTTCTGATGTTTCAATCAGTATAGTAGAATAAAGGCTGACTTCTACAACACTGTTTCAAGAGACAAAACCAAAAGTGTGGAAAGAGGCAGAAAAATTACTGCTTTTTAATTGCAGTTACATTCACAAATAACATAATTATTTAAAATATTTAATGACTATATATTGGATAACTGCTTAGATTTACAGTTTCTTTCATTACAAATCCACTTTTATTACAAGCATGAAAGAAACAATCTAAAACCTGACTGTGAGGGAGTGAAAAGATGTACAAGTAGCATACAGTGGTTCTTGAAAGTTATGAACCCTTTAGAATCTTCTATATTTGTATATGAATGTGACCTAAAACATCATCTGATTTTCAAACAAGTCCTAAAAGTAGATGAAAAACTACCGGTAGTTCAACAAATAAAACAAAAATTATATTTGGTTCTGTATTTATTGAAAGAAATGATCCAATAACATATCGGTGTGTGGCAAAGTAAGTTAATCCTTAGGATAATAATTAATAATAATTTGAAGTCTGGTGTTTTCAGTCAATGGGATAACAATCAGGTGTGAGTAAGAGAACCTGTTTTATTTAAAGAACTGGGATCCAGAAAAGCCTGATCGCACATACAACACATTTGTGGATGTGTATCGAACAAAGGATGTGTCATAGGACCACAAGAAAAAGTTATTGATGCCCATAAATCTGAAAAAGGTTACAGGACTATCTCTAAAGAGTCTATACTCCACCAATAAACAGTCAGACAGACTGTGTACAAATGGAAGGAATTCAATACTGTTGTTACCCTAACCAGAAGTGGTTGAATATGAAAGATAGATAACTTCTAATCTAATAGTTCGAGAGGTTACAAAGGAACTGGGCCTGAATGGCTTGCCACCATTGATGGAACAACAAATTCTAAACTATACCAGAGAATTGGACTGTCTGTGAACTGAATCTCAATGGGACAATGGGTCATGCAGCAAGACAATGATCCTAAACACACAAGCTGTTCTACCAAAGAATGGTTTAAGAAAAATAAAGTCAATGTTCTGGAATAGGCAATTCAAAGTCCTGACCTTAATCCAATTGAAATGTTGTGGAAAGACCTGAAGGGAGTGGTTTATGTGAGGAAACCCACCAACATCCAGAAGCTGAAGCTGTTCTGTATGAAGGAATGGGCTAAAAAGTCAACGTGCAGGACTGATCAATAGCTATAGCAAACATTTAGCTGCTGCACGAGGGGGCTCACACCAAATACCAAGAGCACGATTCATTAACTATTCACATGCAGTTATGCCATTGCATCGTTTTTTTCAATAAATACACGACCAAATATAATATTTATTATTTCATTTCTAGGTTTTCTTTATCTACTTTTAGGACTTGTTTGTCAGTTTCAGTCACTGCAAGCATGATAAAGTTTTCAGCCTATCACACCATTTCCCCCAAACATTTTTACCTATGAGAGTGCTTAATATGTGCATAGTCTACAAGACACCCACTAAGCTTGCACTCACCTGTTATTCTCTCCCTCTCTTTTAGAACAAGTCTGGCAACTGCCACAGTGCCTGTGCGCCATATGGTTATTCCTTGATGTCCTGTTTTCCACTGCATCCATAATGCACCTGTGTGCCATATCACTGGATCGCTATATTGCCATAAAAAAGCCTATACAAGCCAGCCAATACAACTCCAGAGGCAAAACTCTCATCAAAATTGCAGTGGTATGGGTCATATCAGCAGGTAGGGGAATTTAAAACCACCTTGTTTGCTTATTAAGTTTTTCCTATATATATATCTCTACATGAATACCATTTTGTTCTTATTCTTGCCATCTTACAAACACAGCATTTTCTCCTGCTCCTCATTCCCAGCACTTCATATTTAATATTTATATATATTATATAATAGGAAGATTCAGTAAATCCTGTGAGTGCCTTTCTATATATATATATATATATGTATTGCATGTTTAAATAAAAGTAACGTTTTAATCTTTAAAAAATATCCTGGTGTGCACCTAATTTCTGGACTTCTATCTATATCTATCTATATCTATATCTATTAAACATGCAATATATATATATATATATATATATATATATATATATATATATAGATATATATATAAATAAAGAAAGGCACTCACAGGATTTACTGAATCTTCCTGTGAGTGCTGTTTTTCTGAATTATGTTGTTTCTCAGCCCAGGCAACCAGGTAAAACAACAATTCATGGTGTGCACCTTACGTCTCTCTCTCTTTCCCTCTCATTATATATATTATATAATTTAATAAAATATTTGTTGATATATATAAGTCCAGCATGAGCAGTTCCTGCTTTGGAGAATATATACATATTTATTTGAAGGAGCATGAGACACATGAAGTGGTGATGCCCATTTGCCCTTAAACGTTCTTTCTATAAAGTACTTTGAGGTGCCACTTATACTGATTAAAAAACCTTTAACCTAAACGGTTTATTCTTTTCTGTCTTAAGAGGGGGGAAAAGACCTCATAAATTTCAGCCAGTGTTAGCACCGACACAGTGCTGAACGCTACATTAAGAATAATTTTTTCGAGCTGGGTACTCTCACTTAATGTAGCGCTGATCTCCTAAAAATAATTCCAGAATCTCTTAAGAATGTGGATTTTTAGGCCTAAAGGACACAATAATCAAAAACAAACTGTAAAACACAGTTAAATCCCCATTTTACAGTTTTAAAATCAGGGAAATTTGTAAAAAAAAAAAAACAAAAAAAAAAAAAAGCACAAGAATTAATTTTACTTTGAAATACAATATTTACTGTGTTAATGACGAGGGCTAAACAGTGCAGTATTAATGTTACACTATGGGTGGGGGCATGTGCAAAAGCCCTCGGGAGAGTCAGATGCACAACCTAAAGCAATAAGTGATTTGTGCATGGCTGTATGTGGTTCCATATATAAGCATAATTGGCATTAACTATATACAGACAGAACAATGGCAACGTTTGCATCTGGTTACTATTTTAAACCTTTAAATCACTAAAAATTACATTCACAGAGGCAAGTTTTTAGAAGAATTAAGGCCAAACTTTGGAATAAAATCCAGGTAAAGTACCCCAAAAATGCATTATAAATTGGTGGAACCACATAAAAATTATGTAAAATGTGGAAGAACTCAAAAAGAAGGAATCCAAAATTCAGATTTTACTGTATACATTAACAAATTGACCACACTTTTTTTTTTTTTTTTTTTTAAAGAAAAAGCCCTTTAACAAGAACGACTCATAGCAGAACATGTTTCCGTCAAGTAGCTTTGAAAAGGCAAATGACCAACATCAAAAGAGTCAGTAGAGAACTCTATAATTAATATTGTGCAGATGATGGTATTAGACCAAAGGCCTTAATTCTATTATGTAGGAGTAGAGTTATACAAATAGCACATTTCCTAATCCTGAGTCTTCAGACACATTGGCAACAGCGCTTAGTAGTTACAGAAGCTATGGCAACTCCCCTGATCCCCTCTGAATCCTGCAGCTGTGAAGGTGAGCTCTGTATCTGGGACATGATGAAAACCTACACCATACTTCCCCGCAAAACACTCCAGAAACACTTTCTTTTAATTTGCTGTTGCTCGGAATAGCTTAGAGTCTATAATGATCGGATTACTTAGACCTTACTCTATGAGGCTTTGGTAATCAGTCCATAGCAGCTGCAAGAGGGGGACAAAAACAAAAATCTGATTCTGAGAAAGATGTAACCATTAAATAAATCATGTACTCTGGATATTGAACCATAGCACACTGCCAAGCCATACAGCTACAGATCCTTCCGCCTGCATTAGTGTGTACCATTTGTGATTATAAGGACTTTATTAAAGATATCCCCAGCGAAACAGTGTTTAGGACATTCACAAAACATTAGCCAATGCCAGGGGATTATATTCGTAGAAGTGTTTGATAGCCGCAGAAATAAACATCTTCAGTACAGAGCTCAAAATAATCTGTAAAAGTTTAAACAAAATCTTCTCTCTCTTGCAGGCATTGCTGTTCCTATCCCGATACAAGGTCTCCTATACCCAAATACCACCTTCAGTGCAAGCTATACCTGCGTGGTTGGACTAGAGCCCTTCAAATATTTCATTATTTATGGTTCCATGGCTGCGTTCTTTGTCCCATTTGGAATCATGGTGGTCATTTATTTCCTGACAATCCACCTACTAAGAAAGAAAGCATATTTAATCAAAAACAAGCCACCACAGCGCCTCACATGGTCCACAGTGTCTACTGTATTCCAGAGAGATATGACTCCTGGCTCTTCCCCAGAAAAGATAGTTATGCTAGAGGGTCCAAGAAAAGATGGGACATTCAATTTTACTGGGGAAGAACTACCTATTCGAAGGCTATCCAGCGTTGGTAAGAAGTCTATGCAAACAATTACCAATGAACAGAGGGCTTCAAAAGTCTTAGGGATAGTTTTTTTCCTCTTTGTCTTCATGTGGTGTCCATTTTTCATAACCAATGTGACCTCAGTTCTTTGTGGGAAAGATCAATGTGATGAAGATGTAATTAAGATGCTGATGGATATATTTGTGTGGGTGGGGTACATTTCCTCTGGTGTCAACCCGCTGGTTTACACCCTATTTAACAAGACATTTCGGGATGCATTTCGCCGCTATATTAAATGTAACTTCCACGGCATGCAGTCAGTTAAGCTCTTGAGGAACTGCTCTAGTCGCATCTCATTTCGGAATTCTATGGCTGAGAATTCCAAGTTAATTATGAAACATGGAATGAGGAATGGGATTAACCCAGTCATGTATCAGAGCCCTCTGAGGCTGTGCAACGGTCAGCTTGAATCGTCTGCTATCTTATTGGACACTTTACTACTTACAGAGAACGAAGCTGGGAAGACCGAGGAACAAGTGAGCTATGTGTGAATTGAATACACACTGTTTAACCATCACAAAGTGCAAAATATAACTTAAAGAGATGCCGGAGTATAATTTGCATATTATTTATAAATGTCATTGTTGAGAAACCTAAAATGGGAGATTCTTGTATAATTATCATCTGTAAGAGATCTTTTTTTCCCAAGAAACACCTGCAACTGCAATTTGTTTTCCAAGAAAGACCTGCAACTACAATTTGTTTTCTAATGCTAAAAACAACATAAGAATTAACAGGCTTGTAAGAAGTAACTCAGATAAGCAATGACTACTACCCCAAAGAACAGCTGCAGAGGCCAACATATAGAGGAAGACTGGCATGTGGATAGTACAGCCAGTACAATGCTGTAAATAAAGACTGATTAGACATTTGTGAGCATATAAGTCATATCAGTTTACCCACAGTATGTCTGGAATCACAAGGTAAAATGAGGTATCAACCAGACAGTCAGTTGCTGCTGTGGAGGCTTAAGAAGCAGATGGACTAGCCACTGACATACACTGCTGTGGGATACAGATACTGACCACATGCAAGAACATCGAAATGATTTTGCTGCCTCCTGGATTTACATTGAGAAGAACGTTATTATAGCACTTAAGGGTTATATGATTGTAAACAGGGTCAGAATGCCTGAACTTCCAGTCATCCTGCATTTCCTAACCTTATGGGTAGGCAGTAAGTGCAATCAGAATGTGGGAAAAACCATGACAAATCAGGGTCACTGATGGTTGTGGTTGAGATAATAAACCTACATAGATCCTAAAAGCTGCTTCTTTTATTGGGGAAATCAGGCAATCAGGGATTACTTAACAGTATGTATGAGTGTAAGCTACAAACACACAAGACCTTTGAAGATGAGGGCTACTGAGATTACTGCAATCTGGCCAGAACACAGACAGGCCGTCTGCAACAGGCACTGATCACAGCAGGAAATGTCAGCGAAAAATTGCTAAAAATTAATTTAGGGCACATAGAGCTTCAGTTCGCCTTTAAAGGAATGTGTACCACCAAATGTTAGCTATCCATGTTAAATGTACATGACACTAAATCCAAGCATACATATTAGGTACTTTATCCAGGCAATTCTCTCTCATACAAACAGAACCAACGCTTTACTGAAGTGTGCCATGCTTGGCGTTTACTTGCCACTATGAAAACTTGCATTTCTCCATTTTATTTATACACACACATTTATATAAAAAGTTAAAAGTATCCGCAATCAAGACTAATACATGTAATGTATGGGTGCTTGTTCAAAGTAACCATATTAGAAAAGAAAGAAAGAAAGAAAGAAAGAAAGAAAAAGAAAGAGAGAGAGAGAGTGTTAGTTTTTGGTGTTTTGGTGTATATCATTTTAATACATGTCCCCTTGTTCTGTTTAGTCTTCTCTTCTGTTAATAACCAGGCTAGTAATGAAAAAGTCAATCATCACATACACTTACTTTGAAGAAATATTCCTTAAGCTCACAAGTGCTATCAATTTCACTAGCCTATTCAGCCTATTATGGAGCAAAGCACATATTTCCCATGTATTTATTTGGGAACCATTCCACTGGACTCAAAGAATAGAGTAGTTACTTTACTATAGGACTCACTGGATAGATATTACTCAGTAAATTCAAAGGACCAATACCACACTGGGCAGTAGTACGAGACCCAATACGTATTGGTTTTGCGACCAATACAAATTTATGCAGTTAACGTTAGGATCCAGTATAAGGTATTGTTACATTATTAACAAGAAAAATGAAATAATATTAAAAAATAAGATTTGTTTGTTTCAAATAGACTCTATGGGAGATGGCCTTCCTGTAATTCAGACCTTTCTGGATAAGGGATCCCATTCCAGTAGAAGCCATAGGTCTCTAAAACTAAGTCCAGGAGTGAGAAAACCTGATGTGTAAATGCAAGTGAGAGCCATAAAGAGAAAGGAAAGAGAAAGTAGGGGAAAATATTTAAATACATTTTGAGCAAAGGAAGAGTCCTACAATGCAGGAACAAATACTTCTGCTAACAGATGACTTGAAGCCTGCAGCGAAAGCCTTAACCCACTGTTTTTACATTGCAGAGATGGGAAATATCTTTAGACAATAAATTCTACCCAACAGAATTATGCGCAGAATGTCAGGAGGAAACTTCGCTGTTCACTCCTACACCTCTGTGTGGTATAAATGTTTAGTTTAGAGAAACAGTACCAAATAAACAGAGATGTTCTGTTAGCTGCTTCCAAAAGAGAAGATAGCTGAATACAGCACAGTCATATAAAATAAAGCTATATAAAATAAAAGTTAACTGTCTACAGGTAAACAGTACAGTTAGGAATCTGCGAGGCGCCTATTTTTTTTCATACCAAATATCACTTTGTACAACTGCATTACAGAATGTATTTCCCTGCACCAGCAATTCAACCTCAGAGACTTGTCAGCCACAGAGCTTGCCTTTAACTAGAAAATGGGCAGTATTTGGTGTCAAAAACTAAATTAGCAAGCAGAATTCAGTTTTAAATTTATAGCAGTAACAATCTTGCACTAGAAAGCCTATTTCCACTGTACTCGAGTTGGTACTCAACACAGACAGGGCTCACTCACAGGGCTCACTCACAGGGCACGTGAGACACCAGTCACAAATTACTGTTCTCAATACTGATGGGTTGCACCTAGTCCAATTACTAAAACTAAAAGTTGCCCTAAAACTAAGTTGGGTTATTGTTCAATCTATCTTCTTTTATAAATATTCAGTTAACTATATTAGCATAGGATATTTTGCACAGGGAGCAATGTTATTTATATGAATGGAAGCTTCTGTTTGTTCCTTGCCAGATCAATCAATTACATTTTCAGCCAAACTGTTGTACAAATTGGCAGACAGCATACTAGAGCTACAAAAGCAATTACTTTTAACCAAAGTTTCACAGAAATATGGCACTTAACCCCTCTGAATCTGAGCAGACTTGAGTTGTAACCATATGTCCTCTAATTACAGGGCACGCAAAGCACAGTGGTTTACTATTCGTTACATGTTGCACAGGCCAAACAGCATCTGGTATTCTGGTGGCTATGTACCCTTCTACATTTTAGCTGTTGACTTCCTATATGTGCCAACTGAGCACTGCACAAAATTATCTGTTCAAAGCAATAGGTTCAATTGCTTTCTGATGTTAGTCATTTATAATGATCATCTCAAGTCCCACTAGAGGGACTCTATATATAATATCTCAAGATCCTGTAAACCATTTCAAAAAGGTTTGTATTACATTTTCGTTTTTGCCTAAAATCAACATTAAGTAACCATTATATAAAGTTCCCTAACCTAAATCTTCTGTTTGTGCTCTCCTTTCAAATACATTCATTTCAAGCCCAACTTCCAACGAGAAGTAAATGACGTATTTATATAAAGAGTGATTTACAGCGGTATTATCACACGCCTCATCTATCACCAGCAATATCCCAGCCCTTTTTTGGATGCAACCGACCCTCATGAAGCACTTGGAAAGCCTTGTGTTTTTTTTATCCCTTGAACCATTACAAAGGTACATTTATTTAAAGGAATGATTCACTGCTTTTTCATGTGAGAGGAGAGAAAAACACCGGCATTAGGTTGGGTGGGAGAGAGAGTGATAAATACTCTACGCTCACAGCAAGTAGTACAGGAATACAGGCAGTTGCTACTTGGCTAAAAAGACAAATACCATATAACTGCACTTCCCAAAAGATTATCCAAACCTAATGCCATCAGTCAAAAAAAAAGTACCGCATGGGATAACATTAAAGGGCTACTAAACCTATATTAAGAGTTGATATTATAGAATTGCTTTCTGCGTACATTGGCACTCTGACTATGCATGTAACCATATATATCTCCAACTGTGCTGGGTTATTAGCCCTCTAAGGAAAGTGCAATATCTTTATATAGCACCAACATAATAGGTAAAGGGCACGAGATGCAGGGAAGACTGCACCCAACTCCCACACATTCCACTTGAGGTCATCACCAACAAGATTTTCCATTCAAAATTGATGATTCTGAATCAGAAGTTAATCCATCAAAACAGGTTTGTAGGGGAGCCTTAGACAGAGTAATTGCCTATTTGTAACAGGATTCTACCACTGTCTATGGCCAAGTTTAGTGGTGAGATTTTGTTATCCAAAATTCTCAAGACCTGGCATTTTCTGGATAAGTGGTCTTTTCATAATTTGGATCTGAATACCTAAAGTCTACTAAAAAATAATTAAAGCACTAAGTAAACCCAATAGGATCATTCTGCATCCATAAGGATGAATTCTAGCTTAGCTGTTTAGTTATAGTTTAGTTTAGTTAGTTGTTTAGCTAACTTTATATTAACTTTTTATTAAAATGGAGTCTGTGGGAGATGGCATTCCCTTTATTCAGAACAAACGGATCCCATACGCGTACATGATTTTAAAAAGAGCAGTTTATGTGGTTCGGATATCCTGTAAGTCATTACTTGTATACAGAAACTCGCATTAAAGTATAACTAGAGAATAACTAAAGAAGTAGGCTAGAAGTATTATAAATTATGAGTTGGACTTCTGTACCAGCCCAAGGCAACCACAGCCCTTTAGCAGGGAAGATCTGTGCCTCCAAAGATGCCCCTGTTCTCTTCTGCCAATTCCCTACACATGCTTTGTGCTGCTGTCAGATACTGAGCTTAGGGGCCGACTCACAATATACTGCATATATAATATATATACCTTATTCTCTGCTTTATAATTTGTGACAACCCCTAAGCTGCTCAAAGCACACCGAGCATGTGGGTGTCACAGACACTTCTAAGAAATTCCAGTATAGTGACCCCCAGTGACAACATTTAAGTACTGGGTCATTACTGCTACAGAGATGCTGAACCTTTAGGCTGGTTCAATATATAAATATGGCATTTCAAACCATATTGATTTTTAGGGTTCAGTTCTCCTTTAAAACAGAACTTGACATATACAGATGCCCTACTAAATACAGATAGATGTCATACTAAGATGAAGCCAAAGATAATGCAATACGGCACACATAACTTCCCGGAATCTAGCTATCATTCTACAGCTGCCTCAGTATATTGCTTATTACCCTGGCAGCACAAAGAATAAATGAGCCGTCAGAATTTGGTTATTCAAGGCTAAACAAACTACAATGCCCCCAAATGACTTACAAAGCTGGCACGAAGGGGCTCCGAGAGTTGTGCAAACTGCCCTGCAGTGCGTGCCATGTCTAAACTACTTCCAAATAATAGCCATCTCTATTTAATAATACACAAAGGTGTATAAGAGCAAACATGGCTGCCTGCTGTTTATGATATAGGATTCATAGTGGATACAGGATTCATGCAAAAGTAGGTTAAAATAAGATAAAAAAAAACAGCTTAGTCTGTTACTAGCAAATGCCAGGACTAATGTGAGGAACACGACTTCCACAACAAATACAAATTGGGCTAACAAAAGTGCAGTTCATCTGGAAAAAAATGCCTGCCAGTTACTTTTCCATAGCTCCAGTTCATAGAGGACCCTAGGGCTAAACTAAACAGATTTTACCTGCCCCAAAATATCTTGTCATGCAACAACACAAGATTTTGTAGAATGTCCCACTAGTGTAATGTCAGTTGGATGAAAGTTGGATCAGATAAAGTCAGATAGTGATTTCTGTTAACACATCACTCAGTGTATTTCATATAAGAAGAAAAAGTCTTTCAGACTGCAACGGATTTTATCTTGTCAGACGCAGAATGTAGTGTTCCCTTCCAACAGGCATGCTATGCCAGATGGCAACACTTTAATATTCACTTGAAAAAGGGCTTTGCCCGAAACATGTAGTGGAACACACTAATAAACACTAATTTGCAGCAAAGCCCTGCCTTGTATTATGATGAATACACTTCTATGTAGTTTACTCAAACTTTTGCATCATTCCCATTATTCTGATCCATACAACTACACCAAACTTGTAGTAAAAAATCTGTAATTCTGGTACCAGCCTACAGAGTCACCTGCGTAGTTTACCTTTAAGCATGCAGAAATAGTCAGCTTTTATCTAATTATCTATCATTGCTAGCATTCTCAGCTGTTTGAAACCTATAATTCAGCATTATCTTTAAAATGTAGCTATTACAGATATAATATTCAACTGGTGGCAATAAAGCCCCACACACATGAATAACATAGGGTCCTTTTATATGACTTAATGCAATAAACCTCTAGTATTGCCTTGGCAGACAATTCTGGCAAAGGTGCGGGACTGAAGTTTAAACATGAAAATAAATAGTAGTACTGAGGACAGGCTTTTAATTGCAATATTACAGAACATTTATTTAAGGCTTAAAACTTTGCCCTTTTTTGTAATTTCCCCTCTACAAATGAAGGTGCTAACATAAAAGAAGCAGCACCATCACACAGGCCGGGAATCTCACTCAGCTCCCAGACATTAGACCAGCCACACTATCAAAGCAAGCACTGTAGGCATAAGCAGAGCAACCAGTGAGAATTAACACAAACACCTGCTAACTACCCTGAAGAGTGAAAATCTAGCAAATACTTAGCACTGCTAAAGGCATTAAAGACTGAAAGGCTAAAGCCAGAAACTCTATGGTATCTGCCTACAAGGCTGACGGCTGGCAGGCGTGTGTGTAGTATCTACTCTGTATATACAATATCCAGGAAGACAATCCATCAGTACTGACAGGCATTTAATACTGTTGGATAGTCACTGGTAAGGAGTCGCCATCTACTGGAAAACAGCTGTACACAACAAATCAGAGAGGCACCTAATAAAAACTGTTTTGTATGCCTATAGGGATAAGACTTATTCTTCACAGGGATAAAAACCACTGGACCTCCAGCTTTTGCGACCAGTTACTCTAAGCATCTGCAGCCAAGGATGCTGGGGACTGTAGTTCAGCACAACACAAAGACAAAAGATCAGACACCCACAGCATAATGCAAAAAAAAAGCATTCTGGATTGCCACAAGTCCTTAAAGCAACAAGGTGGCTGACATCAAGGAAAAAATGGTTTACATCTAAAAGGCCACTATTACACTTACTTCAGTGATTCTGAATGAAACAAACTCATCTGATAATCATTAAAGGGGGGTAAGTTTTATATTGTGTGGTTTTCTATTAACTGCCTTTTTGACCTGTTTCTCTCCAGCCTGGCATTTAAACTGCTATTGTGTTCAAAGACCAGAAGGCTGACGGACACAATAAAATTGATATGCAATTGATATGAAATTGGTATGCAGGTAGCCATACGTGCCCAGTTTTGGTTGGATAGCTTGGCCAATTTTCACCATATTGTCCATCTGTCTAAGCGTTAGGGAGGCACTGAATCCACTATTTTCGGATTCGGCCGAACCCCGAATCCTTTGTAAAAGATTTGGCCAAATACCAAACTGAATCCTAATTTGCATATGTAAATTAGGATGCAGAAAGGTTTAAGTTTTCCACTTCCGTGTTTATGTGACAAAAAGTCACATGATTTTAAGGATTCAATTTGGCCAGGAGCATGGATTTGGTCGAATTTGAATCCTACTGAAAAAGCCGAATCTTGGCTGAATCCCAGATTTGGTGCATCTACTAAGAAGCACCTCATCCTGCGTCCTATTTGATCACAGCCTTATTGTTTAAAGTAAAAACTGTATTTGTTGATAGCCCTTTTTGGAAGATAAATGATGTATCATCAGATGAGGACATGAGAGGAGCCACAACCCACTCATATTCTCCCATATGATTTGGATGGCCAAATTGCATAGCATGTGACTGTTCAGCTTGCATTTAACTACAGTTGGCTAAAGACCGACTTTAGAACATTTGTTTTTCTTTGTAAATGTGTCAGTTAGAGTTCAACTAAGTAGTATTGGCACCCAAACCAATACTAATTTGCCTGACATCCTGCCTGCATGCCCCCACCTGGGGACAGTCCACTCATTCCATCCCACACCTATAGCATCCCAAACACGTGCTTCAGCTGCCTACCCCTAGTTATCCCCCGTTGTCCCCTTGTCATCAGAACTCTTTTTTTAATGTCTAAAATAATATCAATCCTTTCAGCCCCTATATTTTCATAAGCATCCCTGTTAAATGGTTGTCTAGCCAGCTTAGGTGATAGAAGTTTCTGAAAATAGAAGTTTCTGAAAATTGCAAAAAGATTAATAAGGTTCAAAAACACAGCAGGTTTTACACAGACTCTGCATAAGGATGTGTAAACATCCATCTGAAGGAATGGAAGCCAAAACTATTTAGCTCCGCTATGCCCTGCAATGTCGCCCTGAAGGGAAAGGGTTAGCCAGGTCTTAGATGCACCATTAATAAGGCCTCTGCCTGTGGATGATTCCAAATCCAACGCTGCCTGCATCTCATCCCAGGAGAGCTGTCAGTGCCTTTATAAACACTAGCTTCCCGTTAGTCAGTTCAGTCAATATGGTGCTTGTTCCAGTCAGAGCTGGAAGCAATCCCTGCAGGGCTGAAGCTTAAGTACGGGCTGGAGGGTTACAAAGCAACTAGCGGCTAAGTCCCAAAGATTAGCCATATAACCCTGACATGATATTACGGCTTGCTGGGGGCGGGGGCAGTATTATTTCCAACAGCTAGCAGATGTGTCCGACAATTCCCGCAGGTACTTTTGCAAGAGCTGCCCACTAAACCCCGGCTGTAAATCAGGAGATTTTACTCCCCAAGGAGCAGGATTTTAAACAAACTGCTACACAGCTATGGGAATATCAAGACATTAATTCACAGTTTGTATTTGCAAAAGCAGCAGTAGTAAAAGTGGACATAAATAGCTGAAATAAATTATAGTATATCTGCTCAGTGTTCTCCCTTTTTTAGCTGCTGCTTCCTTGTACTGGTAAAGCCACTCTCCTAAAGGGGCTACTCAAGCAGAAATCATTATGTAGGCTGCTCTACTACCAAACTTTAGTACTCTAGCTGGTATTCAGCTGACTTGAAACAATATGTGGCAAATTCTAAGTGTTCAGCTGAACAGAATCTAAAACACCTTAGGCCCATGGTACAGAGTCCACCAGTCACTTAAGTAAATTAATTTGATTGTTACTATGGTGAAAGGCAGATTTTGAGCAGGATGCTTATGGGCATGGGAAAAATTCACCTATCAGTGCTATAGTCAGGCAAATTCACTTCACATAAATGACAGCAGGAAGTATCATACTTAGGTACTCTGACAGCTAAGGAAAAAAAAAAGTCAGTGGGGAATATGCTCTGAGCTATTGGCCTTACTGCAATGTGCCCTTAGATGACTCAAGGCAACAAACTTTATCCACCTGTTGATTCAATCTTACTGCTTTTGCTCACATTTTAATACGCGAATTTCAACTCATGGATTTGGTGCAACCCTAATTGGGTACTGTAACACCAATTATTCTGGTACAAGAATAGGACCTGTTATCCAGAAAGCTCGGGACCTGGGGTTTTCCGGATAAGGGGTCTTTCCTGGATCTCCATAATCCAGTCTACTAAAAAATAAATAATTTAAACGTTGAATAAACCCAATAGGATTCAAATATGAATTAATTATCTTAGTTGGGATGAAGTACATGGTCCTGGTTTTAAAAAAATTTGAATTAAATGGAGTCCTGTAATTTGGAGTTTTCTGGATAACAGGATTATGGATAACAGTTTCCATACCTGTACTACACAAACAACTGGAGGGGTGGAGCTGCCCCCTACAACACACCTTTATAAGCCCCCTGCCAACCTATGCCAAGTCAAGATGGCAATGTAACACTTATCAAATCCCTCATTGGATCATATATCCATATGAAATAAAAATATTAAGATGTCACTGTTCCTTTGTCTATATGGCAACTAACTCATATTAATACATATATTTAAACAAGATAAATTATAAATAAACTATGGGAGCTGAAACAATAATGATTTAAGGCTAATATATTTACAAAGTATATGGAAAACCAATGCTTTTTCAATATATATCCCCTTTAACCACACAGTAGGATTTGTTGACAGCAGTTAAATCTTTACTACCCCAGACAAAAATGTCTTGCTATTGCCTAACATTGCAACTGCTGCAAGTAAAGTATATTACTCACATCGATTACTCACGGTTATTTTCCCGTGATTAAGCCAGTTGCCCTGAGTAATGTGTTTTACTTTTTGCGATTGCAATGTCAGGCAATGGCAAGGCATTTTTGGCACATCTGATGCCAGCAGTAGCACACACAAGGAGATTAGTCGCCTGCAATAAATCGTTACTACTGCTGGCAACTAGTCTCCTGCAAATGCTTTCCCTCCGGCAATAATGTATATTGTTGGTGCGAAAACATATGCGGTGCTTCGTTTTTTTGAAGTCACCTAAATGTATCTCACAAGAAATCTTTCGAATCGGCACATATGTTTTTCCAACAGCCATTTACATTATTGCCAAAGGGAAAGCATTTGCAGGAGATTAGATGCTCACAGTAGGGGCCCTTTACAGCACCAACAAATCTTACTGTGTGCCATTGCCCCAAAAGCCAAAATCAAGTATCTTCAGACTGGACATGACATGCAAATCAAGCTTTACTAAAAGGCGCTTTACTTAAAGGCATTTTACTTAAAGCCACTACATTTATTGCAAACAACACTTCAAATAATTATCCAAAAATCTCTTATCACATATGACTAACCTGAATAGGATGAAGCCCAGTGATTCTACAGCTGCTCTTCTAACATCATCATTGACATCGCTTACCTTCAAGTGAGAGAGAGGCAAATGTAGCAGGTTGGCAGAATCTCTTCACAACTAGCCTAAATAAGCCTACATTTTACATTAGATAACAAAACATTTCCTATCAACAGTTCTTTAAAACAGACCTAGTAAATTCTATTTCATCTTTAAAGGAGAAGGAAAGTCATTTTGGCATTTTACTGCCACCTTTAGTGCCACCTAGAACACTATATTTATTCAGCACAAAGCTTTACTATACCTAAGTAAAGAGCCCTAGAAGCTCCCTCTGATAGCAGCTGCCATTTTAGCTTAGTCTTGGTAGCTTCCTGCTGCACTTATAGTCATTGGGAGCTCAGATTCACATTCCTAAGGGTGGGGGAAGTGAGTTCTTATACATTCTTATGGGAGGGGGGAAGTCAGTTCTTGTGCATTCATATGGGAGAGGGAGAGGGAAAGAGGAGAGAACGGAGTAGACTCGTGCCCCAAACAAGAGGAAGTCCGATACTGAAGAACATGTTTACAAAAGAGGAGACAGGAAAACCTGTGTTTCTTTTATAAGAGGACTCAGTGCTCGTTTCTGTGAGTGCTTATGGCTGTATTTACATAGACCTTTCTGATAAAGGTTACTTAGTTTTATCTTTCCTTCTCCTTTAATTGTTCTGTGGTTCAACAACAGAAGTTAAAAACTTCACAAGATGTACTAAAGTGCCAAATAACACTTACTTACACACAACTTAAAAAAAAAATAATAAACAGATTCCTATGATTTTCCCTTTGTGTATGTACCGTATATGAAAAATATTAATAGTAGACTATGTATTTATTTTCCCTTTATCTCTGAACCCCCAAGGTTTAATGAATGGGCCACACTTGCCTGATCAATTGTATTCTTTCAGGATGGTGGCCACAATCTTTATTATGTAATAAACAAAACATGTAAACAGAATTTTTCAAACCAGGATGAAACTCCTGTAGATTTCTGATAGGGGTTATATTGCTAAACGCTGAACCTGCATTTTGAGTTGGGACATATTCCCTTCAGAAGACAAAGCAGCGTCTTTCCAAATTTAAAAAAAACGCTTGACAAAGTCGCTAGGTAACTTGTTAGGTTTTTGTCTACATCCAAGGGCTATCGACATAGATTGTCGATCAATCCATAACCTTTTCATTTCCTTTTCTATTTCGTCCCACATTGTATTTATACCTTCTGTTGTATTCAACGGATATTGGGCAGCATTCATAACATCAGCTGCTAAAGGGTTGGAAATAGAAGGGACTTTAGTCCAATCCCATCCAGATTCTAGGTCATAACCAAGAATCCCATCAATGATTAATTTGATGTCAGCTTGATGCATACATTGGCCCTGACACATTAAGGGTTTCATAATAAGTTGATCTCCAACAGTAAGGAAAGGATAATGTTTATCTGCTTCTTTAGTTTTGGAGTGTGTTGCTTTATTTCGAGATTAACCCCTATCAATTTCTTGTAGCCTATGCAAAGCAATACCTAGGTATTCCCCACACATGATTTTGCAGGAATATTTGAGGGTATAGCAGCCCTTTAAAACAGGCAGATGTTAAGATTGTACATGCTTTGCTAAGGTAGAGGGCAAAAAGCAATACTCACAGCCACATGCAGGAGACGGCGGATGGCCTTGTTATTCCCTGACCCACAGTATGCCATAGCCACAGTATACATTCCAGACCGGCGAAGGATCGGATCCTAAGAGTAAATAATTTTTTTTCTTTTTTAAACTGCAATTGTAATATCACTTTCTTCAAAAAACAAAAAAAAACAAAAAAAAAAAACAAGGATTTTCCATTCCAACCTACAAAACATACCAGCAAGCATGTGTCTGGGATGCTCAGTTCTCTATATAACTTTATATATACATATACTATAACTTTATGTTTACATAAAACCCCTTTGACATGTATTGAAAAATAATTTAAGGAAAATCTGTTCAGTTGGGAAAATCCCAGTCACTGCTGCAGACTTTAGATTTTACTGGGAAGCATGTCTTGTCGTTTATGCAGAGGTAAACCAGAAGTGTTCTATAAATTCCACTGGAATTTTGTTCTGTCATAACCACTGAGAAACAGAAGATTTAAATAATAAATAAGACCTGCATTTACTTTATGAGGGAGAGGGCAAGATGCCTGTTATTTTCACAATAAAAAGGAAGGTGACTGTCAGTCTAAAATTTATTTGTAGAAAAACCATTATATTACATTTAAAGTTATGAACAAAGCAAACAAACATTCCTTCTTCGGGCAATATTACTAAACTAAACTCTGGGAACCACAGTGTGCAAAACTGCAAATATGTTTTTCAAATATGGAATTAGTTATGTCCCCTTATACTGCCCCCCTTTTAGACTCTCACAGGCATCATTGAAAAAGAGAAATAACCTTAACCCGCAGAGCTAATATTTTAATGATACTGTATCCCTGTAAAACCACTGGGTATAATAAGCTTTCGACACATTAAGTTAACCAGTTACAAAAAAAAAGGAACATTTTTCTTCCGTACTAAAACATTGGTACATGTATGGGACCTGTTATCCAGAATGCTTGGGACCTGGGGTTTTCTGGATAAGGGATTATTCCGTAATTTGAATCTCCATAATTTGAGTCTGCTACAAATCATTTAAACACCGAATAAACCTAATAGGCTGGTTTTGCCTCCAGTAAGGATTATTTATACCTTAGTTGGGATCAATTACAAGGTACTGCTTGATTATTACAGCGAAAAAGGAAATTTTTAAAAATTAGCATTATTTGCTTATAATGGAGTCTATGGGAGATGGCTTGGGCTGGCTATGGGGGTTTCCGGTTAAGGGATCCGATACCTGTACTCCGAAGACTAAGGCATACATCACTCAAAAGGTACTCCTTGGTAGAACAGAGCACAATTTTTTTAACATAACTGGGCAACTGGAAGAAAAAAGTTTGTTTGAGAGACTTCCTTCTTATAGAAGTAATGGCTACCCCTCTAATTCAAATTAATACCTATATATTTTACCAAATAGTTATATGATAACACGCAAAAAATTCAAACTCTACTGTTGGCCAATTATGGATCTTACTTGTTTGCCAGTTTTAATGTATCAATAAATGCACCATGGGCATCCATGATTGTCTGGTAAACCGGTACAGTTTTTAATAGTGTTAAGTAATGATCAGTCACTCAGGTATGTGGCAATTATTTTAACTAATGGGCAGTCACAAGGTATGGGGCATTTATATTAACTAATGTCTAGGAAGACTAATGGGCAATTATATCAAATTAATGGCTAGGAAGAGCAAAAAAAGGAGCAATTATGTTAACTCGTGGCTAGGAAGAGCAAGTCATGGGGCAATTATATTAACTAATGGCCAGGTATAGCAAATAAAGGGCCATCTATGTTGTCAAGGGGGCAGCAAGCATTGGGGGCAAACATATATGAACACTGATAGGCACTGCACAAACATGAGAAACATATTAAAGGGATAGAGTCATGATTTTTATGTTGTACTTTTTATTTCTAAATTGCACTGTTTACATAGCAAATAATTCACTCTACCATTTAAAATTTTATTCTTGAACCAACAAATGTATCTGTTTTAGTTGTAATATTGGTGTGTGGGCAGCCATCTCATTGAATTGTGCCCGAGTCTGAGCTTTCCGAAGGAGCCAGCGCTACACATTAGAGCTGCTTTCAGATAAACTATTGTCCCAAGCCGGACTTGGATTTCTTACTATTGGGGGGGGGGGGGATTTCTTACTATTGGGGGGGTGATATCACTTTAACTTGCAGCTCAGTGGACTGAAGTTTATCAGAGCACAGGTCACATGGCTGTGGCACCCTGGGAAATGTAGAATATGGCTAGCCCCATGTGAAATTTCAAAATATAAAACAAATCTGAAAAACAGGTTTCAATGCAGAACTCTGCTGGAGAAGCCCTATTAACTGATTTGTTTTGAAAAAATAGGTTATCCCATGACGGTATTCCTTTAACTAATTATCCATATACACTACAGTCACCTTGTCCCTGCAGAGGCTCTCTATCAGCGCATCTGCTTCTTCCATTCGACCATACATGACCAGAGCGATTCCTACAGCCAGTCCCCTCAAAATCTTCTCATGCTGTGTCTCTTGGGCATATCCCACCATATCCTCAATCGCTTGAGCATTTTTGGAGCCCAGCATAACTAAACCAAGAGCCAGGCCTGCTGCTTCTCCTGTGAGACAGCAAATAGTTTAACATGCTTAGTATTCATAAATTAAACAGAGCAAAATACAGTAAAATTAAAAAGAAACAAAGTTATTGTGGCCGTGATTTTCTTACATAACAGTTCTTTAATCTAAGTCATTAGAAAAGCTGAATTTTGTGCATAAATTTGCAGAAGCATGTATTAAAAATAAGTCTCTTATAGGGGATTCTCCAGCCAAAAACTGTTCTATTGCAAAGAAAAGGTAATCCTAAGCAACTTTCTGGTTTACATATTTGTACTTGCAATTTAAAGCAATGTTTGTTTCTTCTCTCTGGTTATGACTGGAAACAATGTAGCAGAAAGTCACTAATCTTTCAGTTATGTTTTATCAGCTGGCTTCTGCTACATAGAGTCAGAACCACCAGTGCAGAGAATAGAAACATGCTGATACAGAAGAGTACAAAAGGTGCATGTACTTACCCTGACGCAGTAAGCAAAGGGCACTTTTGGATGCAAATTTTTTGAAAAATGAATTGTTTGTTCAAGCGTCATTCTTGTGCAATGTGGGCGGTGAATCATACGCAATTGAACTGCGTCTGACTTGTGCTTTGCATCCAATTTGTCAAAATAAACACAACTGCGTGCGTGCTTTGTTGTGAATTGCCACAGTTGAACCAAATATTTTTGCAGTCTGTCTGGGGTGAAACTGGTGCTGATTAACATTCTGCATTTTAATGAGGTGTGCGCCCGACTCTTTAGGCACAGGTTTGCTGCTACTGTTGATTCAGGTAGATGGTGGAACCCAGAAGCTACTGCCTGGTTAGAAGTTGATGGTAGCTCCAGGGTTAGCACGGCAATGTGCATCAACAGACGCAGCAGTGGTCAATTTGGAATGGAAGGCAGGCACAAAAATGATCTTTTGTAAACACTTTACAAAATTGTTGTGTATGATGGCCCTTAAAATTTGCCAGCACGTGCATGGCTTAGAGAGAAGATTGCCACAGCACACTTGACTTATACAATTGCATATACTGCCAGTTTATGCAAAAAAGGAAAAAGACTCCACCCAAAATGCTCGCCTCACACTATCTTTTCTGCTTCCTTCAGAATATAAAATTGCCTTCCTAGCACTGTTTTTTGTTTAACCCCAACTGTCATATAGTCTTCTTACTTCACCTTATCTCTCAAATGTTCTTGTTGTAACAATGTTCTTTTCTTGGATCATTTCCTGGCTGATAAAAGTCCTTATCTCTGCTCAGTCTCCCTTGCCTTTTTATTTCCTAAGATGTACGCCACCCAGATTTATAGCATCTAGGTCTGACTGTTTTTGGTGTAGCAAGGGAAAGATTAATTACAGAGTCAAGAACCTCTGATGGCTCAAGACCCAAGGAAGACCTCTGGCTTGAACACCAGGAAGCCCTGCTCTAAGACAACAGTACCATTGAAGTGCACTATGCTGTTGTGCTAGCTTTGCTTTCTTGAAGTGTATGCTTGAACATTCTATAATATACTGTATTTTGAACACGACAATAAAGTCAATGAACTAGAGTAATTTAATCTGCAGGAATTTCTCAAGAGAATAAGATGAAAACTCAAATTATACTAACTCTACAGGGGCAAGGATTATTACGTAGAAAGGTAAAACAATAATGTTTTTTGATAACAGAATAAGATTCATTTTTATGTCAGTTACAATAAAGTGTATTAGTAGCTGAATTGTCTTAGCAGATCCAAAATAATAAAACTAAATCTATGCTAGGTTTGGACACCCAAGTGGCAGACCAATATAGATCATCTGATCAACTTGCCCCTGGATGAATATCGGATAACATTTGGGTCCTGTGCATACCTATCAGAGAGGATTGCATTCAAGGGCCTTACCTTGGAAAGTGTCTGACACTCACACGCTCAGTGGGCTCCAAGCAGCTGCTGAGATTTGGTGTCGACGCAAATTATTACATTGTGATAATTACTCTAGTTCATTGACTTCATTGTCGTGTTAAAATTAGATTTGCCAGCCATAGAAGGTGATGCTGATTTTTAAATTCTAATTGCACTAGCTTCAGAGCTGTCATGTAATGTGAATCTGAATTAATAATCTGTCTTACATTGTCATATTTACATTTTGTATATTCAGTATATTGTGAGTCAACCCCTAAGCTCAGTTAACAGACAACAGCACAGAGCTTGTGCAAAACACCAAAACATAATGTATAACATTTCTAGCCTAATTCTTTAGTTAAGCTTTAGTTCTCCTTTAAAAGGGAAACCCCTGACAGACTGACGTAAAACTGCCATGTCCGTGTTTCCTTTTAAATGATATAGATTGTAAGCTCTACGGGGCAGGGACCTCCTTCATCTTGTGTTTCTGACTCTTATTGCAACTGCACCTTGTATTTATTGTATTTATTGTTGTACTTTGTATTTATCCATTTTGTATTTATCCATTATTTTTAACCCCGTCTGTATTAATGAATTCTACTGTACAGCGCTGCGTACATAAGTAGAGCTTTATAAATAAAGATATACATACATACATACAAATGCCAGCACAAGTGTGTGTGTATACAGTGACCTTTAGTTATCTTACCCTGAATCGATTCTTTAGCTAGCACTAAGCAAAAATTTCAAGGATGCTGCCATTTGGCCACATAAAGGCCGGCAGTGGCTGAGTCTGCAAGCAAAGAGTGTATAGTCTCCAATATAACCTCTCCAGTATTTTTGCTCTTAAAACATACGTCACATATGCCAGATGTGTCAATACCAAAATACAGTTGCTCTTGTGAAGAGCAGGTTTAGCAAATCAGTGTCTGATGGCTGCTATACAGGGACTGAACCTAAGACATTACTGTATTCCAAGCAGGACCTGAAACAGATTTATAGTAATTAGCTGCACAGTGGTCAAATCCACAACTTTTGGCTCACAAGTTAGAAACAGGCAGCAGCAGTGAGTGGCGTTTCTTACTAGAAAAAAATAGTAGTATAAAGCATATCTGCCCCCAACTCATGCCTTGCTTTACAGATCTTATATTGTATTTAAAACTAGCTTCTTTAACTTTTCAACCCCTATTCATTAATATTGCTCACACAGAGCAACAACCAGTTTTCCAAAATCAAAAAGTTTTAATTGATCTTATGCTCACCAGTAACGGCATCATCCTGATACAAGTTCGTTTTCAGAAGGTCATACACATCTTGTCGTGCAGTCCCCAGGGCTGCCAATCCAAGCCCCAGGCAGCCACCATGCCGCACAATCTAGCAAGAAGAAAATAATTAAAAAGTACACTTAAAAATGAATAAAAAAAAAATATATATATTTTCTCAAAATACACAATAAACTCAAACAAACTGGTGCCTTGATGCTATGGTATATGAGATGCTTTATAGCCATTCCTCATGTATGTGATATAGCCAGAACCAAAACATAATGTACAACATCTCTGCCATACTTCTTTAGTTAGTCTTTAGTTCTCCTTCTCTAAGGAATAAATTCCAAATACTAAACAATCCAATGTATTCAATTATAATTCAACATTACATCCTTAAATGTTTTTTCTGCACTAATACAATCAAATACACTAATACAATGCTAACATTTAAAAAAAATGGGTTGTGTGAAAGTAAATAGTGATTTCATCCCGTAAATTGTAACATTCTCAGTAAATGTCTTATTAAAATGTCCATCCATATATAACACATAAGATATAAACAGTGGTTTAAAGGAAACAAAACAAATGTCTAGTTATTTAAGTACTGAAACCAAATCTAAAACATTTACCCAAAGGAATCTGTGAGTTACAGATAATTTAGAAATTATATCAGGCTGCAGAAATGTGTGTATCAGAAGCGGTATACATGACAGAAAAGCTGTATAAATAGTTAACCTTTAATTAAGCACACATGGCAGCATGAAGAACAGGGAGATAAAGCATTCTACCAGGGATATGTGTTCTATATTAGAGTTCTAATCCAATAATTAGATAATGTTTGGTAGTACAGGTATGAGACCGGTAATCCAGAATGCTTGGAAACTGGGGTTTTCTAGATAAGGGATCTTTCGATAATTTCTTCACAACTCATCTTTCTTCACAACTCAAAAACATTCAAACATGAAATAAACGTAATAGGATTGTCTTGTTACCAATAAGGATGAATTTTATCTTAGATGGGATTAATTGCACGAAATTGTTTTATTACTACAGAGAAAACGGAAATCATATTTAAAAATTATTTGCTTATAATGGAGTCTATGGGAAATGGCCTTCCCGTAATTTGGAGGTTTCTGAATAATGGGTTTCTAGCAAAAATGTTCAATTGTTAATAAAATCCTTACATCGTTGCTGGCATTCTTTAGCTGGTTCAGAAGGTAGTCTATGATGTCACCTCCATGGTTGGCATGAATAAGTCCAAGAGCATAGAGTCCTCCTCCCTCCTGGTATGCAGAGCCCGGTGAAGTGTCTTTTGGTAGATAGGTTGCCATTAGCTGAAGAGCCTCTTTTTCATGACCCTAAGAAACATATGACATAAAATATCAGAAAATGGCAAGCTGAATACATGTATGACCTGTGTCTTATAAATAAGTACATTTATGCAATCATCTTTATAAACCCCCCTCCACTCCCACTGGCCTCATATCATCATATTCCCTACTAGGTCAATGGGTACTTATGGATACTGACATGGAGGAACTGACTAAGCAAATGCTAAATGCTAAGAGGTGAGACAAGTCTAACCTTAAAAAAAATAAGGCCAGTCAGAATATAGGTCCAACACTCTTCATGTGGGCACTTATCAGCAGAGAGAGGGTACCAAACTCCTTTGAATCACTAAGAACCCATGGGATTTTAAATAAGCAAATTAATAACCAAGAAAGTCTATAAATCTAAATTTTTCTTTCTCACAATGCCACCAAATGTAACATAATGTTGTATTATGATGCTGCATAAAAATAATACACCAAAAAACAAATCATCAATATGTTCATTACATGTCAGGCCTCATTTACTAACAGCAGGCTAAGTGCAGACATCATTGCAAAGGATTGTTTTATAAACACAATGCAGGAGAACTTAAAGTTTATCTAACATTAGGCATGAGTAATACACAAAATTTGCATTCTCAATTTTTTACATTGTTTCCGAAGTCAATATGGGTGTCGTGGGTACCCTATTACATACCCTCCATTTTATGCTTTTCAGTTAGCACAAAGGAAAGAGTGTGTGGGGTGCACAGTGCAAAGGAGTCATAGCCATAAATAGTTCCTTCGCACCTACAGAGCTGTATACATCATTAGATTATACAAAAATATTTAAAGGGCACCTATCTCCTGTTTCCTCCACCAGAGGTGCAGGCTAATTGAGGCCACACTCCGACTGAAGGAAACAATAGTGGATCATCCGCTTACGTCACATACATGCACATTTTTTTTTTTTTTTTAAATGACTTGTTTCCCCTAACCAGAGTATCTATTAGCCCGCACCTTTCATGTGGAAAAAAAAATTTAGGGGTTATAGGTGCACTTTAATAGACTGAGATATTGGCACGGTACAGTACCAAATGCTAAACTTTATACAGGATTCACCCAACCTATGCTGGAAACAATATAAGCTCAGCCTACATTTACTTAAAGCCTTTTGATTGAAGAATCTTCCTTTTAATATTAAAGCAAGTAATACAGCCCCTTAAGCTTAGTGTTTCCAATTCAAATGTTTGGTAAGATCACTAAGCTACAAATTCAAATACGTGCTGATCACTTTCAGGCTTGGAGTAATATTTTTTTTTCTTAAGGGATAAAAGACAATTTGTATCTCTATGAGATAATGAACATTCTTTTCTATCACTCACCTTATGAATTACTCCTAAGCTGGCTGTTGCTGTGAACTTTGCCCAGTTTGTCGCTCTGGCTAACCATTCCAAATTATCTCTGTGGACAGAAAGAAAAGGTAAGTACTTAGAATGATCTTATAAAGCATTGAACTTTTTCTAGCTCAGTACACAGCTTTAATTGTAGAACAAGTCACATGCTGTGTATTGGTAATTATGCTGGGATTTGTCCACAATATTAGGAGTCTTATCATGCTTAATATGGAATTTTGCAGCAAAGGTCCATGCATTTCAAACTGCAAACTGAATTTGGCTTTATTTGTGCTTTGCTAGAGCAAAATAAAATAAATAAAATATAGATTTCTGTGAACAAGATAAACTATAATGAAAGCATATAGCATCTGCAGGGGGAGTAATAAGGTGCTAATCATACCTGAGGAACTGATCACTGGTAGTGCCGCAGTGCATAAATGAATTTGCTATAACAGTGGCCGTGTGACACACAGAATTCCTTACTGCGTCCTAAAGTAAGAAAAGAGACACAAAACCATTACAACAAAACCTTCTTAAATAGCAGTAAATGGTCATGCTTTGGACTAAACAGGAGCAAGGAGGTGGTTTATCACTTACCTTAGTGTTTTTTAAGATCATTAAGTCTGTATTATTGTTCCGTATCAAAAACTGCAAGTGTAGTTCTATGGCCATCTCACCACTGAGGATCTTTACCATCTTGGAAATCTGATCTTTTGGTTCTGGGTTCTGGAAATTTTAAACAAATCAAACAGATAATGTTTCATTCTCTATATAATGGAATAAACAGCTCTACTTAACTGCATTCTTATGATAACAACCACAAAATGATTTAAGGTAAAGAAGGAACATCTCAGGCACTTGACTAGTGTAACCTGCTTCTAAATGGCCTCCCTAACTCCTTACTCTTCCTCCTACAGTCTTAAACTCCCAGAATTCTCCTCCTTATCAAGGAGAGTTAAGGCCTTTCCACTGCGAAAGTCCTTATCGTTGCTTCCCATAAAAACAAGAATAACTTACAACACTCCCTCTCTTAACCTTCAAAGCCTTTCATTCCTCTGTACCTTATCTTTTCTTGTGTCTCCATATGTTCTTGGACGACTCCTCCACTCCTCCCAGAGCAACCGCTTGGTTACACCCCCCACTACTACTGCTGTTTTCTGCCTTAACGGAGAAGGAGAGGCATATTGGCATTTTACTGCCAACAGATTAGCACAATAGTGTTGAAAGCTTTACCGTACCCGAGTAAACAGGTCTAGAAGCTCCCTCTGTTTAAGATAGCAGTTGCCATTTTAGCTTGGTCTCATTAGCTTCTGTGCCGCAGCTCTAGCTGCTGGTAGCTCAGATTACACAGAGTTTGGAGGGGGGAGCAAATTCTGATGGGAGGGGGAGTAAATTCTGATGGAAGGGGAAGCAGGAGAAGGGAGGGCTAGAGGGAGAGCAGATGCGTGCCAGTGCCCTGAAGGATTTTTCCGAGAGAGGAAGTCTAATTCTGAAGAACATAGGGCAAATTCACTAAGGTGCGCTAATTTTATTGCGTCTAATGCACGATTCACTAAAAGGATACTTGCTTTAATTTAGAGGCGAAGCTGTTTGCGTTAAGTCACGAAGACTATTTTCATGCGGTATTTGACACAACGCCCTCATTAACGCAGCTCGCACAAACTGTCACCGCATGCGAAAAACCGCACACCATATTAGCCATACACGCCATTACTTTCGGAAAACTACTGTTTTGAAAATGACCATTTCCCTGCAAACTGGAGGCTACATTACTCTAGGGCCAACACATACTTGAATAAATCACACTGCAAAGTTCATATTGTGTTACCAAAAGCTCATAATCTGTACTTTTCTATAATTACCACCTGCCCCAAGTAGGTGTTCATTTTCGCACAGACTAATGCGATATTTAGCTCGTCTAAGTGTTTGTGAATCATGCGTTAGTATTATTTCTGCTCGAGAATTAACGCAATGCGGTAAAATTAACGCATTCGGTTGCACGCTTTTTAACGCACACGACATGCGACTTAATGCATGCAATAATACTTTAGCGAATCGTGCATTTTTTTGTTTCAAATTTAATGCAAAAAAAACATGCAATAACGCTTAGCGCACTTTAGTGAATCAACCCTCATGTGTTCAAAAAAAGAGACAAGAAATCCTGTGTTACTTTTGATAGAGGACTCAGTGCAGCTTTCCTCTGAGTGCTTATGGCTGTATTTACATAGACCTTTTTGATAAAGCTTACTTAGTTTTTACCTTTTCTTCTCTTTCTACCTTGCTGCTCCTTACATTTGGAATGTCATCCCTGATTTGCTACCTCAGTCTTTTAAGAACTAAACTCAAAGACTACCTTTTGGAGCAATCATGCAGCACCTGACCTGGGAACTAGCACTTATATTGCAGTATCAGCTTGCAGCACTATTATCCTCCTATTTGTTTCTGTAAGTTACCCTCCCATTTAGATTGTAAGCTCTACGGCACAGGGACTAATATCCTCTTTGATTCTTAACTTATTGCACCATACACTGTATTTATTATCACACTTTGTATTTATCTATTATTGTAATAACCTTCTGTTTGTTGTTTTACTGTTCTATTGTACAGTGTTAAGCAGGTTATGGCTTATTTTTAAGAGCATAAATCCAGGGTTCCATTTTTCAGTACAGACCATGAGAACTTCATTACACTGCATCTAGATAATTAAACATGGAACATTTTAAAATTCTAGAATTCAGTATGTGCTGCCAGCCATGTATTGTTGTCATAAGTGAAACCTATTGTAAAACAGAGTGGATTACATTTATTTTAGTAACACAAAATGAATTTGCTCTTAATAAAACTGACTACTCAGTGTACAATAGGGACCTTAGACTCTAAGCTCTACTGCGACAGATACTAACGTTAATCGTTTATCATTTCTGTGAAACACTGCAGAATATGTTAAGAATAATATGTATTACAGTCATTGATCTCTTTACTACATCAGTTAGCACTCTGATTTAGACACTCACTGATTCTGCTGTATTGCTTCCTACTGTGCTGCCAGACTGGTCCTCTGATTCCATGGTTTCACTGCAATATTAGGCAAAAGTTTGGAAGGCATATGAAAAGCAGGAATATACAAAGGGAGATTACTTGCATCGTTTTTAATGACAAACACGTTTATTCATGAATTTCTAGTGCCAAAACACATTATTTACTAAGATAATTACTAAAAAAAATATACCACGACAGCAAGAAGTTTACATATAGGGACAGATTTCAAAGTGCGGGAAAAATTCGGATTGGAAATGAAAATTTCTGAAGATCGTAAATATCACGAAAATGCATACGAAAAAATCGTATTATTCACAATATCGTATTGGCAATCCGAAAGTCACTAAATTTTCGTACCGAACGACTGTAAACAGTGGCAAAACCGATCCGAGTTTTTCGGGCTAAAAATACGGAAAAGCTGCGCATGGGTCGCAAAAAGTCCCGGAAAATATGTTCGTGGATAAGTAAATGTGCCCCATAGAATTTTCAGTGCCAGGCTAATCAATGCTAACCAAGTATGGGTAAATTTCTTAAATCACCTCTTCCTTATATAACCTCTATCCCCCATATGTAATAAAAGGTCTTAAGTTTGCCCAGTAGCAGTAACCTATAGTAACCAATAAAATGCTTTCTTTTAAACACGTAACCAGTAAATTCTACCTGCTGATTGGTTACTAAGGGCTACTTCTCCTGGGCAAACTTGGTGCCTTTTATTACATAACACTATCTGACTCTTATACTTTAATTTTTTTTTATTTTCAAAAAGTTTGCAGTATAATCTTACCACACTCAAGACAGGCTATTTCTGTATTAGCTACATGTTTTTAAAAATAAAAAATCTGACATTTCTTCAAAATATCTACCACTTTTTAAAACATACCATCAAAACCATCAAACACATGCTGATTAACGGACATCTGTATCTGTATTGTTAATTGTTTACTTCTGTAAATTATAACCTTATAATACACAAGAGCCATAAATATCCCGCAAATTATTTATAGTAAGTGATGCAATTTGTGTCACACGACTAAAACATGTGTAAGATATTAGAAGTCACCAGATTTCCATGACCTATATTAATAAAGGAGAAGGAAAGTCTAAAAACAACATGAGCTCAATAACTTAGCCTTAACACAGTCCTTAACATATTTCCTGAACTCACCGTGCTGTTGCTTAATCTGGCTCTGACATGGAAAAGTCTTGTCAGTAAATACAGTACCTGCTCTAAGCCTGTGCAGCCTCCTGTCTCACTGAACACAGATTGTCCAGGACACAGACATGCTCAGTGCACAGCAGAGAGCTCAGTTTTTTTTTTTTTCCTCACAAGCAGGGGGGAGGGCGGGCTGCTGCTGTCAGGGAGATTGTTTATGGAGGGGGAATTTGTGGAGCTGCAGAAACTTTCTAACAGGAGCAGGGAGCCGGCTTGTACTTTTCAGCCCATTCAGACATGCTGGATAAGATGGCGGCGCCGTTCACTGAAACAAGCATGTAAGTTCTAGCATGTGTATCTTTGTAAATCTTTCATTAGGCAAGCCAGGAATATAGCGATTTTACACAGCAATAGTAGTACTTTTTAATAGTGTGCTTAATAGATTTTGCCTTTCCTTCTCCTTTAAAGCACTCGGCCCTTAATCATACGCCTTTACATGGTCATGGAACTCCAAGGTGACAATACCTTTATGTTTTACAATATGGGTTACATTTTCCCTATATAAGCATTTATTATTATTATTTTCAGTCAAACTTATCTACATAAATAAGAATGAGGTAAAAATATGCGACCATGAATGTGTCCAGAGGAGTCAACAAAGTCTTTATATTGTGATACTAATAATCATACATCTTTTACTCTACGCATAGTGCTCTCTTAACCTACAACCAGGGTCACATACCTGTCTGCTGAAGCCCCTGGAACAGTGCCAGTATTGGTGGAGCCTGGCACAGATGGAATAGGGGCTCCAACTGTACGCAGATTCTGTATAACCGATGAGAGGAACTGCTGACTGGCACTCTCATACAAGTCAAAACAGATCTGATATGCCATAAGAAGATTGTCTTCTCTCACCAGCTTTTCTAGTATATCACTTACTGCCTGTGGGTCATCCAGGAAAATAAGGCACTACAAGGAGCAAATTGGACAGTAAGGAATAAAGAATGTATTATTCCATCAGATACAGTACATGGAAGTTGGAAAGTCTAGTCAGACAGTTTTATTCAATAGCTTTTTTTTTTTTTTTTAAACTGACAATTTTTATTGGTTTTGTTAGTCATGGTGCATTACAACAGTTTCTTTCTTTTTTAACAGTGTAAGAAAAACTGTAAATAACTTGTTAAATGAATTCTTACAGAGAACAGAATAATTATAATTTATTTTAAAAAAAAAAGTTAAAAAGCTTCAGTTACCTGGCAGACATTAATGAAGTCTGGCTTCTCCAAGTTCATGTAGATTTTGACCAGAACTCTAAGTACCTGATTCCTGAACTGCTTGTTCTGCATGAGGGACATGCATACTTTCAAGCTGTATGCCAGCATTCCAGGGACATCATTCTAAAACAAGAAGAAGACAGCAATGCACACACAGCAAACTCAGATATGTCAGAAAATGTAAAGTCTGAAATGTTGTCCCAGAGCCTACCGATTCTAGGATGGTTTTCTGGAACACATCTAGCCTGCGTGTCTCCAGTGCAATACCAATGGCTTGCTTATACTTGTGATCATCCAGGCAGCGCTGGAACATCTTGTTCACAATCCCTTCCAGTCGCCCATCTATTGGCTTCTTCTCACCATCAGTAAGCTCTGCATTTTCCACACATTGTTTGGTGTAGTGGTCAATGCATTTTGCTGGGCAGAAGAAAAGTCAGGTTTTTTTAGTGACATCAAACATTGCAATATCATCCTAATTAATGATTCATGTTAGAGGATAAACAGTACGATTAGGTAGAAGTAATAGCATGGAACCCTTATACTTCTACTAAATATGACAAAAAAAATGGCATTACAGATCTAAGCAAACCAAAAGTCATAAATTCTGTTTTCCTTAAAAGGTATTGGTGTAGTGGTCAATGCATTTTGCTGGGCAGAAGAAAAGTCAGGTTTTTTTAGTGACATCAAACATTGCAATATCATCCTAATTAATGATTCATGTTAGAGGATAAACAGTATGATTAGGTAGAAGTAATAGCATGGAACCCTTATACTTCTACTAATTATGACAAAATAATGGCATTACAGATCTAAGCAAACCAAGTCATAAATTCTGTTTTCCTTAAAAGGTATCTTCACCAAAAAAAAAATAGTTTTTATATTAAGTACCTGTCTTGCCTGTCAAGTATTTCCCCACTTACATGGTTTCCTCATGTATGTAAATGAACAAAAATGAATAAAAGTTCATTTTCTTCCTGCACAAAAGGGCGGTTACACCTTTTTTAAGCCTAATGAGCTTATATTAAATTGGGTTCAACATATTTTGCCTTTAAACAGACCAGAGGTGCCTTTTATGTATATACAACACGTTCAAGAGGTCTACGTAAGAACAAATACTAAAATGTTCCAGTACAAAATTTTCTGAAAGGGCACAGCCATCATTCTTTGTGGCTCAGCCTGGCAATTTTACTTACCTATAATTGTTTCCACATATTCAGAGTTGTCATTTACATTAAATAAATCCCCAGCACCTAAAGCGTAGTTCAGGGACTCCTCAAATGCCCCAAGATGGTAAAATACTTTAGATGCCACAAGAGCTGCAAACTGCCTACTCCTGAAGTTTTCATCTTCATACAACACTTCACTGGAAAAAAAAAAAGAAAGAAAAGAGAAAAACCCAGTGTTAACATTAACTATAGGATTTATAATAGTACAGAAAGCTATATATGTGTTCTACTGATGGCTAAGGATAAGGTTTTAAAAGAATATTGAATTTTAATGTTGATGACCTCAAGGCATGTTAAAACATGAAAAATAATAAAAGGGATATAGCTGGGTACACAGTGGATAAATCTAAGAATACCTAGCCAATCTACTTAGCACACTAAAGTGCAACTGATGCAATTCTGCTCCCTCTCACCCTGTAACTGGTTTGTAATAGGAGGAATGGGCCACCGGATTCTCTGCATGAGATAATCAATGCTAGTGTGGTCACAACAGGCTCTGGGTGGTCATCTCTCTCATTAGAGAGACAGCCCTAAAACCAGTCCAAGAGTTAATCAGGCTGGCTCAATGTAGAAAAAAAACAGATCATAACTTTTTCCAAAAAATGACTCCCTATTTAAAAGTGTGATGTTTAATAGGTGTAATCGCATAAACCAATACTTCTGCATGTACCTAAAACACTAATTCTCACATTCTTCCCTGATTGATAATCATGCCTTCTTGGCCACACAACCTCAAATTGGAACAGGCAAATACCCTTCATAAAACAAACTAACCTTTCCATTATTCTTTCCTGATTGGCAAGACCTATTTACAGCCGTGAAAAATAACCTGATTTTTCCAGTAAGTTTTCCTGCAGTTCTTTTGTGCTCCCACCAATTTATAATGCATTTCATTGGGTGCTTTTCCCTAAGTTGACATCATGGTTTTCAGGATTTTACATAAAAATGTTGTCATAATGTTCCCTGAAAATGCTGTGAATGTTATTATTAGTGAAAACACTAACCAGATGCATACTTTGCCATGGTTCTGTCTGTAAATACTGAATACCCATTAGTCTGCACCTCATACAGCCATACACAAATGGATTACTGCTTTAGGTTGTGCATCTGACTGGCAGAGAGGCCTTTAACATGCCCCCACCCATAGTGTAACATTAATGCTGCACTGCTTAACCCTTGTTATTAATAGGGATGCACCAAATCCACTTTTTTCTGCTTTGGGCGAACCCCGAATCCTTCATAAAAGATTTGATGGAATACTGGACCGAATCTGAATCCTACTTAGCATATGCTAATTAGGGTATGTAAGGGTCAAATGTCACTGCACGCACATCGTGGCAAACTTTTTTTTTTTTTTTAACTTCAATGGTTACATGAGACATGAGAAAAAGTCACACGATTTTCTGGATTAGGTTCCGGTTCGGCCAGGAGTGTGGATTTAGCCGAATCCGAATCCTGCTGAAAAAGTCTGAATCTTGGCCAAATCAAATCCTGACGAAAAAGCAAGAATTCCGGCCCGAATCCTGGATTCAGTGCATCCTTAGTTATTAACACAGTAAATATTGTATTTCAAAGTAAAACGGACTCCTGTGTTTATATCCTTTGAGTACTTGAAGAATAAGTTGTCTTGATACATTTCCATGATTTTATATTTTCCCAGATTTTACAATTTTTTCCTTCGTAAAATGGGGGTTCTACTGTGTATATATATTCCTTCTGCCAAAGAAAAGGTTTTTTATATCGCTCTGTTCATAGACCTAGTATGGCTCCCCTCTACACTGACAATTATCACAGTGACTTACATTTTATCCACAGACTCAGAGATCTCTGCCCAGAAATCGTTAACTACGGCATTCAATTTGTGCAATGCAAATTCCTGTAAAACAAAGAAAATATACTTAGTACTTTAGACACACCTTAAACAACTGCAAGATCTACAATTTGTGCAAACAATTACCGTAATTTCATTTATCCTATAATGTTTGTCACACAAATAAAAAGCATATATTGTGATGATATACTTAAATGCCTTTGCAACATTTGATCATAAAGTGTAGTATAACAGTCTTTACATTATTTCTGTTATATAAACTGTGTGTTATAATTTATTACCTTACCTTACCAGTAACTCTTAATCCCTTTTTGAAATGAGTTCAATGAATAGGGCTTGGTCTGAGCATACTTTTTGCCTATGCTTTATTCACAAAAAAAGAAATCTATGTTTTTTTGTGATTTTTGTGCTAAGTCAAACTAAAGCTACTCTGTGTTTGGTCTTTGGCAAGGTACATAATTAGACTACCAGTGCACAGATAACCCCCTTGCATAACTTCTTTTATCCGTGCAGTCGCAATCCAATTATTTATCTTGGGGAGACCAAACATGGACTGGCTTCATTCCCCATTTGCCCTGTTTAGATCAAGAACTAAAACAATAGGCAAGAAGTCCTATTCATTGAATCCATGTTAAAAAGGAGTACATATATCGTAGATCCCTGGAAAATGCAGATATTGGTGTATAGTAAAAAATCTCCAGGACAGTTTTTGCATTCACTAAGATTGTTTATCCAGCACACACTGTGTGCCCTCAGGAGATTCACAATTACAGATTCTGCAATAAAATACTATTCAGGGATTTTTTCCTTAAAATGTACCAAAGGAAATGATCTACATGTCTAAATACATTACTGTGTGCTTTAGCTTTGCTACACAAACTGTGCCTTTATACCTTTAGTTGTGGCTCTTCTTCATCCAGCAGAGAAAGGATTCCGGCTGCAAAAATAGCAAACAATGCATAATGCTGGATCACAAGAATGTTGTATTGCACAAAAATATACAATAAAAAAATAATTACTATTAAGTTTTTTGTACCTAACCCAACTACATGGGTCAATACTAGATTGTAATGGCATATACATGCTGAGGAAGCAGAAACATTTATTCTTTTCCTTAACATCCCTGCTCTTCCACAGACACAACGGATGACACAGCATATTATTGCTTTAACTCCAGAAAACATATAAGTAAGCATAACATAAGCATATAAGTGAATAACATTTTAAATTTATGTGCCAAAGTTTCATTTTAAATGTTTGATCCCAATTAAAAGATTCAAGTTTCAAAAAAAAGATTAAAGTTTCTCCTGTTAGCACGAGTTTTACAATACTGAATTGCTGAAGTACAACTCTTAACCTGTTGTCAGTGGATACTTTGACTTAGATTTTAACAGGTGGAGGTCTGCAGGGTACACTTAGTTTATACAATAGCGAAGTCATGTGACTATTTATTAAAAGCACAAGAAGGTATGACAGAAGAAAAATATAAAATCCGAGTCTCACTGCAGCAACAACCTGTTGATCTGAATATTAAAAGCTTAATTCTAGCTTAAAGGAAGACTAAAGCTTAACCAAGAAGTAGACAAGGAATGTTATACAGTATTTAAACTAAATAAGACATTTCTACCCATACTTGTTTCAAGGGTTTCATTCTCCTTTAAAGGAGAAAAAAAGGGAAAAAACTAAGTAAGATTTATCAGAAAGGTCTTTGTAAATACAGCCATAAGCACTCACAGAAACGCTGCACTGACTCTATCAAAAGAAACACAGGATTTCTTATCTCCTTTTTTGTAAACATGGTGTTAGGGTGTTTGACTCTTTCAGAAAATTTCTTCATTCCTGGGGCCAAAATCTGCACAGTTCTCTCCTGCTTTCCCCTCCAATAAGAACTTATAAAACTCACTCACGCCCTTTAGCAATGTGTCATCTGAGCTATAACGGCTAGACTGCAAGCAGGAAGCTATGAACACCAAGCTAAAATGGCAGCTGCAATCAGAGACAACTTCTGGGGCTGTTTACTCAGGTATGGTAATGGTTTCTGCAGAATAAATATATTGTTCTAGGTGGCACTAATGTGGCAAATCTATTGGCAGTAAAATGCCAACATGACTTTCTTTCTCCTTTGAGTCCTTAAAATTGCTCTTTATCTATTCTGTGTGTACTTGATACCATGGAAAATAAATACGAAGTACTGACTGTCATACCACACAGACACACACAGTCATACGAAGCCTGGTGTCAGCCAAGGGAAGCTCCACTTTTCGGGTTGGTGGAAAACCTCTATCAAATAAATCTGATGTATCAGACCAGTCACACAACTGTATATTTTCCTCACACGCCAGTGCCCAGCAGCTACTAACAAGAGGGCTTCAGTCACACATCAGCCCATGACAGGGCACAATATCACAGAAGCGCTGCCACCAGTTAGTGACTTACAGAAAGTCCCAGCTTTGCCTTTTGTGCTTCCATCTACAGTCTAATACCCAAAGTGCTTAATGTCATTTACAAGCGGGTTTCTAAAGCTCCGGTTACTCTACAGTGGTCTCATTTACAGGCCTCGCACCGGGCAATGAGTCAGCGGATTCAAGGCTTCCAACTCTGAGCCGTTTCCCCCCTGTCTCACCCTGTGTCTCCTTCCCGCTTGTCCCACATTACTATCCTTCCTTACCGGCAGAAGTGATCATGATTTCGGTGCCGCCTTACAGTTGTCAAGAGAAATCAAGGTACTGAGGTCCCGGCACGATCCCGAATCAATATGAGGCGCCCGGCGCACAATACGCGTCACAGCGGAAGCGGAAGTACAGTTTGGGAACAAAGCGGTATTGAGACTGAGCATTGCGGAAACGATATTCATGTGATCAAATCACATGGGGCTCTACCTATTCAATCAGTACGGATAGGTAAAGCCCAGCGGGACTTAGATGTGATGTGTTTGTTAGTGCATGTTAGTAAACCGGTCGTATTTATGGGGTATAGGGTCCTCCACCCAAACACGAGTTTGACGTAATGACAAACGAAACTATCGTTAAAAGCACATTTTTGTATACTTTTTATAAGAGGATTTGGATTAGGAAGTGGTGGCATGGCCAGCAGGAATCCTAACCCCCATTGGCCTGAAGCTCATTGGTTAGTCCTGCTGTCTGGTAGTGCTGAGTTAGTATTGTAGGTCTTGTAGGCCTGAGTTCAGTTCTCACAATATATTTGGAAGGAATGTGTATGTAATTTCTGTATAATAATGACAAGTGCGTGGTCTCTGCACAGAATATTTAAATTAAAAGGTAATAGTTACTTAACGTAATTACAAGCTCGGATTTTCTAGATCCTCCTCTTTGGGAACTTGAAACAGAATACATTATAGGGCTAGAGCAGTAAGTGCTAATGTAGTTAATGTAAGGGCTGATGGAAAGTTCCTATGTGAACCCACTTTAGTGCCCAGGTCTGGACTGGGATTCAAAACAGGCCCTAGCATTTCAGGAACAGAGAGGCCCAAATGTGGCCCCAATAAATAGTGATATCTGGCATCTAACCGTCCCTCGGGCATTTGTCAGATCTGAATCTAAAGATTGCCACTCTGGGCCTGTTAGTACCTGTAACCCTTTCTTGGCACACTCGCTTAATTTGGGCTGTATATAGGCTTTAGTACAGGAGATTTTCGTTGTCTTTGAATTTTAAGATACTGGGAACTGGGATTTTAGCGCAGTGCCTCCACCTAGTGGACACTGAGGAGCACACCTCAAGGGACTTTCCACTAGGAATAATCACAAACAGTTTTGCAGCAATATCAAACTTTATATAACTGTTGAAATAGAATGTAAAACAGCTTTGGGGATAACTGAAATTCCTGCCCTGAGGAACTTGTGCAGTCTATCCACTCCTGGTACAGTTTCTGTAGGTGCCCAGTCCCAACTTGGATCTGGGTAGACCAAAGCTATGGCACCACAAATACATTTATAGTTAGGGGCAATAGTCACTGACACCCCAAGTACATTATATAGAAGCAGGGGGTACTAACTCAATTTCTTTCATAACATTTGCATTCCCATGTGCAAAATTGTTTCTCACTACTCAATTGTTTATTCATGCCTACAAAGTAAGGCTCCACTGCATCCTGTCTACACTTTTCTTTATGTTCTCTTTCCACCCTTTTCTCTTTATCTTTATTCCTTTTCATTAATACTTTAACTATTTTTTCCAGTGCAGACAGCTGCCTCACTCTGAAGTTATGTCCCATGTGTGTATGATATTTGCATGGTACCTGACTGAAGGAATATCAAAAGCAAGATTCAGTGACCACCGAGATTAAAAAGTTGTATACTGTTGTATCCAGGGCAGTGATGTAAAGAAGTCACTAAGCATCACAGTAATATCTTTTAGGGCACCAGCTGGACAATGCTGTGATAGACCATTAACTGCCTGGCTGTGGCACACAGGAGTATTTGCAGAAAAAGGTGTGGAACCTGAGCATTCTTTGGGATTACAACTTTCTTAAGATAGTCATACACTGCTAGATTCACTTTTTTTGATATTTTTAATATCCCAGAAAACATTCAGCTCAAGAGCATATGCCAAAAAAGTCTGAATTTGTATTATTCTCACACACAAGCAGTTTGCAAATAGAAGGGTGAATCTGTAATGTTCACATGAAGAAGAGAAGCATGTAGATATGCAGGCTATTCCCAACAGTGCTGGTTCCTACTACATGTACCTCTGAAACAGTGTTGCAATAATCAACTCTTGCAGCCAAGACTCCATTTCCCACAATGCCTTTTTGTATTTGGGTTTACAACATCTTTAAACTCTATTTGTACCAGAATAAATTCTGTTTTCACCAAAGACATTGCAATCCTGATAATTCAACAATACCAAACCCGCATAATTGGTTGAATTAGCACATATTAGTACATGTGAGCAGTAACACCACATCAAGGCTTCAACCCTGTCACTGGCCATTCTGATATCTGATATTAATGAGGTTTATTTTAAATTCAATTAAAAAATTTTAAACTTCACCTCAGATTTGCATTTTTGTAGTATGGTGTTATGGTGTAGGCAGTGGGATTCTAAATTGATTTGCACTTTGTTTGTTCTTGTTGCTTTTGAGTTACCCTTTTGTTCTGTGTCAATAGACACAATAGAAACCAAGCAAAGGTATGAATGACAGACTGGAAGATAATGAAAGGGGCTTGTTTTTAAAATGGAAAACAATGTAGTGCAGAATCTGCACTGACTGATGCCATGGGCACAAGTGTGTGGACCCTAGGTGGCACAATGTAGGAGTTTGACTGACTCTCCCATAGCAGCAACCTTTTTTTCCAGGATGTGATCTTTTTTTTAGGGGGGGGGGGGGCATACTGCAAACTGTTTTTAGTTTTTCAATAAGTTGGGAAAGGTATACAAATTATTTCCAGTTTAGCTCCTTTTTAGAACTCAGTTTTAGGAACATTAGTCCAGAGAGGTCAAATGCAGCAAAATTGGGTTAGAGCACATTACCCACACATAACCTCAGAAAGCCAAAAAGCATGTTTTCCAGACACCCTTTAAATGTAGAAAACTCTTTTGGTCCCTAGTCCTCATAAACAATAGATATTGGAGCGCTGCTCTCTTCTAGTAAGTGATGGACCCACCCACTGCTTGAGTGACATAGTTTGTGAAAAACCACGTGACTCGGTAAAGGACTGCAGAATGGGCAACACTATATAAACAAAGGACAATAACAAAATGTTTAAAAGGATACTGTCTTGATTTTTTTTTATATTCACTGGGAGGTAGCACTGGCAGTTTCATGCATCTATTTGCCAGTAAAGAACCCACCCCATGTGCCATTAGACACAGAGTCTAAACGTGGTCATACATGGCCAGATCACATTGTTTGGCCCCCCATATGCAGGGCCAGATTATCCATTGGGGCCTAAAGAAACCTGTCAGTGTCCCCCATACAGGAATGGATAAGCTGCCAATTTCGTCTAAAGGGGACAAATTGACAGGTTTTCTGCCTGTGTATGGCCACCTTTAGACTTTCAAAATCAGTGATACTAGCAACAGTGAAAGTACTGGGGGGATCTTACCACATCTGCCAGCTGCACCCATCTGGAATCCATGACATAAATGCAATTCTGTACGGAAGCAAAGGATTGTGGAAGCTGAACAGAACAGCAGCAGGCAGTGCACAGGAGTCATCAAGGTAGTAACTGTAAACAATGACTAAAGTACTATTTGAAAAGTGACATTTATTGCATCCAAATAAAAAAGGAAAGTGATTGCAAGATAGAGTACCCCTTTAGCAATCACATTTAATTTGGTTTATGAAGTTTCTGTTCTAAAGATATCTAGTTATCATTGCTTTAAATATATAAAAAGTTTGTTTATATAGAAATAGTAATAGATGTTTTGTTCTTGGTGGACAAAGCCATACAAAAAACAATCTGTGAATTCTGTCAAATGCCATAGGGGCTGCCATAGACAGTCTAATGGTGGGGGGGGGGGGGGGGGGGGCTGTATGGGCATCTGTGTATATGAAGTGCCAGGGCCTATTTTGAAGCCCAGTTCAGGCTTGCTTGAAACAGTGTAGCTCATGGGACATGAATGGCCAAGATAGAGGAAAGGAGAGACTTACCAAATAAAAGGTATACTGTTGTAAATACAGAGCCTATAAAGAATTTTGACCGCTTGTATTTTTTCATGTTTTATGGTCATGTATTGTTACTGAATCTCTGGATATATCGTGTCATAGTGAAAACAGATCTCTGCAAAGTGATTTAATGTACTTAGAAGTGTTGTTAATCACTTACAAGTTCACTAGTTTGAGCTATGGTTACAATAGCAAGGTGATTCATTGAGACAATAGCTTATGGAGAGATAAGAGGCTAAAGGGATTATACAGAAATAGGTGCAACCAAGCAGATGAGCTACATTTATTTCCTCCTTATAAAAGGCACTCCTTTTTCTATCCTTATCTACTTTTGTGCATACACATATTTCCTTATTATACTGTATATTGTGAAATTGGGTGCTTTCTTGCCCTGGAGAATGTCATATACTGTCATATACTTGTTTGGAGTTTTAAAAACCCAGTTCCATATAGGGTGGCTGCACTTCACCTATACACCTGATAAGGAAATATACAAATAGACGCAGCACATCTGTTTCCAGATGTTTGCAGGGTTCGTATCGGCAGAGGGACCCGGAGACTGTTCACTTGCAGGGAAGATGTTGCCCAGGTACGCAGCTGCGCTACTCTTCTCTTTTAGGTTGAAGTCAGTGATAGGGTCAGTTTTTAAAGTTAGAGACTGTGGGATAGGGGAGAGGTGAGGGGGGTTGAGGCAGGCCAGTTAAGGGGGCTTTTATAGCAGGGGAGGTTGTTGTTCTCCTTTAGGCTGATGCCACACGTGGCGTTTTTACACTGCGTATTTTCTCAGACTAAAAACGCCGCACAAGCCACACAGCCCCTGACTATGGCGTTTTTCAGCCTAGTACTGGTGACGTAGCAAATCCCGTTTCCATGGTGCTAATAGTGCGAAATAGTAAAAAAGGCCATGTATTTCCGCTAGGTCTGGCAGCTGCCTTTGTGTATACATAGGAATAGCTTACTGTGCAAATACTGGTGTATTTCGGCAAACACTTGAAAAATCCATGGTAAGGCGCTTTCTAGCGTATTTACGCATTGTGTGGTTTGCTTTTGAGTCTTTTCAAGTTATTTCTTTGGATGATGATATTGTGCGTTTTTCAGCTGCCGAGAGAATTAGAAAATACGCAGCGTAAAAACTCCACGTGTGGCATCAGCCTTAACAAAATCAGTGATCAAATACTACCAACATAACCAGGTTTTACTAAATATACTGTCACATATTTAGGAGGGGCCTCTCCATTGAATGTGTCAAAAATTATATGGACAGTATGTAAGATACCAATCACAAAAAGGTGATTGTAGTAAATAAATGGCAATGTTGGTGAACTTCCAATGTCAGATTTAAAAATGCAGTCATAAAAGGTGCATATAAATTATCATTAGGCAAGTCCACTCCAATAGATACAATGAGATTTATGTGCAAATCCACCAAAAATAATGTCAAAAGTTTGTATTATATCACATTAATCCTTGCAGTTGTGTTTAGGGCAAAGACACGTAGAGCTAATTAGTAGCAGCTACTTGTCAGGGCTACTAAACACCAGATTATACCCTGCCATAGACAATGCTGAGAATTGCCTCTGAAAACAAACAAGACAAGATTACTAAATACTTGCACAATGTTTTTTTAGTGTAAGATATTTTAAACCCCAGATTCTTAATTTTTGCAGTTCTTTGCCAATGCGGGCTGTTACAGACCTGTTACCCACCATATAAATTTCCTCCTTCAAAATTAACAGTTGCCCCCTTGCTAACTGCTTGACTGGTGTGGCCACATACACTAATAGATCAGGCTGCATAATCATATTGGGGACACCTTCCACGCTCCTATTGTCGCAGAAGTCTCAACGACCATTCTGCTGCTTTCCCAGGAGTATATTTAAGAAAACTGCAGTATTTAAGCACTAATCTAGTTAAGGAAATAGACCAGTTTTAGACCTGGGGGGGCATGATTCTTGTAATAAGACGTGCAACACTGACACAGTTTTAAAGTATGACTTTTCATAAATGTCCCAGAAAACTAAAAGTTTGGGTTGGGTTTATTTAATGTTTAATTTTTTTTTTAGTAGGCTTCAGGTATGGAGATCCAAATTACAGAAAGATCCATTATCTGTAAAACCCCAGGTCCCAAGCATTCTGGATAATAGGTCCTACCAAACCTGTAGTAACACTTGGCTGCATATCACACAGTGCTTTTGCAGTCACTATTATAGTTTTGGGTTTATTTAAATCCAGCATTGCAAAATGACCTTTGGCAAGTGAGGTAGGGAGTTGCTTACAGCTATGTGTTGGGAAATGCTAGTGTAAACCTCTCCCTGAAACAACTTCAAATCAATGACACTGAAAACTCCTTTGGGCTAAAAAGTCACCACCTTTCACTCAGGAAGTTTAAACATAATTTTTTTATTTAATGGTTTGTGTATGTGAAACTGGTCAGGTTGTGACAGAGAGGGATGGTACTAAGATGAAGGTTATACAGCATGCAGGAAGTGCATTATTATTGCACTTTAGCTTACAAATTAGCCATCTTTAGCTTGTAACTCATGTCATGTGTTTCTAGATTACATCAGCTAGGAAAGACTGAAATCAGGTGTAGCTGTGAAATACAAAAGTCTGTGTGTGCAGCCAGATTAAAAGCCATATGAATGTGGTGCACTGTTCGGTGCTTCCGCTACTTATAGAATTATACACTTAATCCAAAATATTTCCCAAATGGCACTCACTTGACACAGCAACGTGCAAATAACTTGTGGTATTGTTTGAGATCCAGCACATAGCACATAGCTGTGAAAAAACAAAGCCCAACCAAACGAGCTCAGAAAGATGGGTATATTTTTCCTGAGCGAGATTCAATTTTGAGAATTTTTTTTCTACTAATTAATTTCCAGAGTTTTAACACCATAAACCATAAATGTTTGAATTGAATCTGGCCCACTGTACCTTTCTTTGTTGCATAATCTGCATTTCTCCTCTCACCTTCCTCCTGACAATATTTTGTGCTGGAGTGCCTCAAAGGGCACTGTAACCCCCTCTGAGTGCAGGCCAGATCACCATGATTAGAAGCACAAGCTGCTAGATAATTTAAGGCTGATGCCACACGAGGCGTTTTCACGCTGCGGATTTTCTAATTTTCTCGGCGGCTGAAAAACGCCCGATATCATCAAACATAGAAATAACTTGAAAAGACTCAAAGCAAACCACACAATGCGGAAATACGCTAGAAAAACGCCTTAGCACGGATTTTTCAAGCGTTGGCTGAAATACGCGAGTATTTGCAAAGCAAGCTATTCCTATGTATACACAAAGGCAGCTGCCAGACCTAGCTGAAATACGCAGTGTTTTTTACTATTTTGCACTATTAGCACCATGGAAACGGGATTTGCTACGTCACCAGTACTAGGCTGAAAAACGCCATAGTCAGGGGCTGTGTGGCTTGTGCAGCGTTTTTAGGCTGAGAAAAAACGCAGCGTAAAAACGCCACGTGTGGCATCAGCCTAACATGTCAAACTGAATCATCCAAAAAAGAAGAGACAGGGCTACAGTGCATATATAAGCACTCATCACACTACAACAGTTTCCAGTATTATGTAATATCCTCCTGCATGTGATACACGTGTATACTATAAACTGACATGTGAGTTTCCATATGCTCATTTTTGAGCCATCAGCAGCAGGATGGAGGCCAGAGAATATGTCTCCATACAGTCCACAAGTATTTGATACAGGGTACGGCTGTTGAATTTGTATAGTGCAGGTATAGGACCCTGTTGGGACATGCTGTTCCCAGATAAGAGGGTCTTTCCATAATTTGGATCCCCATACTCCAAGACTTCAAGCACAATGGTTCTGGGTCTAGGCAAAGAAGAAAGCTAAGGCCAGTATAGAGGCCGATTCCTGGCCTGTGTATTTCCACAGGTCAAGAATCAGCAATGTGTGGCATCCACTAAAAAATAATTTAAACATTAAATAATCCCAGTAGGATTGTTTTACCTCCGTCAAGGATTCCTCATATTTGTTAGGATCGAGTACAAGCTACTGTTTTATTACAGAGAAAAATGAAAATATGAAATACATTTTTTTATTGTAATAATTTAATTCAAATGGACTATATGGGACATGGTCATCATTTGCTTTTACGCTTGCTGAAAATATCCACCCTACGCCTCGTGTGCCATTAGCCTTAACTGCCCTTTGAGAATGGGATGCTGATGGGATAAGATAATTCTGAAAGAGCCTGAGTGCTGAAGACTAACTATTCCTAAAACAGAATCATTTCAGGGCCAGATGAAGCTAAAACACAAAACTTATTGTAGCCAGAAAATAAAAAGCCAACACAAAAAAATAAATTACACACATGTTATTTTATATATTTTATTTTCCAAATTAGAGATATGTTATTCACAATATACTTATAAAAATTATCAACAAGTCATTCTAAGCATTGTATGCTAGGGTGCATGTAGATCGATTTTAGTGGTGCTGCACTTTACACCAATATCACTTAGTCAACTCTAGGATCTCGGCTAGGATCTCACAACATACTTGCAAAAAGTGTTTGGATGCATACTATTGCTTGGTGGATTTGAAGGGCTTTTTCACTTTCAGTCCATCTCTGGGTTAACAAGTAATCAATGCTATATCCAGATATTTTGACACTGCCACTGGTTTTAGAAAGGTTAGATCAACTAAGTGCTACATAAGACATTAACTTATACTACTTACACTACTTCACTACACCCAATAACAGTGCTCGGTGGGTTACACTAGTATATAACAAATCATGGTTTTATACGAATGGTTAAAATATAACACAATGTTTTAAAATTAATTTGTTTTGGTGTCCCCTCTACATCAAGAGGAAGCTTAGTAAGTTGCCTACTATGTAAACTAGTTTCATACTTCATTTGCTAATATTTGTCAGCAGCAGCTAAACAATGCCAGTAATTAAAGGGGAAGCTTACCTGTACATAAAGTTCTACTATGTTGTAGATGAACCTATTCCTATACAGCCTGTCAGTTGGTGCTCGTTACTTAATTTGTATGGCTTTGAATCATTAGCCTTACTATTCTGCCTATTTTTTTTAGAATGCAACTTAAAATACTTTCTGGTTGTTACAATCACTGACCACAGCAACCAAAAAACAGACTGATGTTGTGGTTTAATGTTTACTGTTATTCTAATTTGTATTGCTTATTTTTCTTCTCAGGCCCTCTATTCTTGACATATATTTTAGAACTGCTGTCTAGTTGCCAAGTAATTAAATCCAAGCAACTAGAAAATCAATAATTCCAAAACTGAGAATTGCAGAACAAAAAATATCAATCAAAACCTCACCAAAAAGGAAAAATGATGACCATCTGCAACTCAGAATACTGTTGTCTACACCAAGCTAAATGTTTATTTTAAAGGAAGCAACCCCTGTAATGTTCCATATTGTAACAGGTGCTCTGTAACTGTCTTTAGTAAACCTTAATGTTGGAAGTATTTGAAGAAGGTGCTTAATGTGATTACTCTAGTAAGGCCAAAAACAACAAGGTAAGCTATGTAAGGGTACTTTAGGACATTTTGTCACATTGCCCATGGTTGAAAAATCATGCAGGTAACAAAGCAACAGAGTGCCATTGCCCTTAGTCCTTATTTTAACAGCTATCCTGCAGCTGTGTGCACTGTGGCTAACATGCTTACCAAATGAATGTAAAAATTGTGTGTACATACCCCATTGTCTCCTAATTAGTGCAACAAAATAACTGTTACTGGGAACACATAGGGGCAGATTTATCAAAATGTGAGTTTAGAGCTTAATATATAAAAACTCACCCATGTTCTATTCCTATGGGATTTTAACTCTCTGACTTTCACCCATTGATAAATGTGCTTCTAAAAATCCCATAGGAATGAGTAGAATGTTGGTGAGTTTTTATTTATTAAGCTCTAAACTCATATTTTGATAAATCTTCCCCATAGTGTGGCAAGATTAAAGGATTCTGGCATGTAAGGGTAGGAACCCATGGTGCAGTTCTGTCGTCCGCAATAGATCTCTGCTATCATGGTTGAAAAAACGCTCCAAAAAGACTTTCCACCAGCCGCTGCTGGAAAGCCCTTTGCATTGCTTTGTTTTCCAAAGTTGTGCAAAGTTTCCTGCAGGAGGAAACATTGCAACGACTTCGTATTACTAAAGAGATGCAAAGGGCTTTCTATTGTGACTTCTATTGTTGCCAGTGGAAAGCCTTCTCAAAGTGGTTTGTCACCCATGGTAGTAGATCTACTGAACTGTTCTATGCATTCTTACCCTAAAGGGCTAAATGAACAATGGCGGGGGGTAGAGAGAAAAGTTAGGGTGAAGACACATAAGGCTGATAGTAGCAGCTACTTGTCGTGGCTACTAAAATAGATAATGCTGATCATTTACTGATAAATGTTTCTACATGTGTTTTAGCAGAGGTAATATCCAATTTGATGCATCCAACATGTTTGATGTAGAGCAGTGCTGTCCAACTGGCGACCCCCCCCTCTATGTGGCCCCCACCTGTCTGGCTGCTTTGATGACTTAACTTTGTGTAAGCTTTAAATGCTATCAGTACAGAACTTAACTGGCCTCCTGCATGGTTCTCACCTCTGATTCAGGCTGTAATCCCCCTGTATTGTTTAAAAATGTAAACCCCTGTGTTGTTCACACCTTTTAGTTTCTGCATTGTTCCCCCCCTGCAGTGTTCACACCTCAGGCTCAGGCTGTAATCACCCACATTGTTCACCTGTTCACACCTCAGACATTGTATGTACAATGTTTGTAGGCAGCATAGGGTAGGCAGAGTATGGAACATAGGCAGCATAGGGCAGGGAAGGTATGGCACACACAGGCAGCATATGGCAGGGAGGATATGGCACACACAGGCAGGGTAGGGCAGGCAGAGTATGGCACACAAAGGCAGGGTAGGGCAGAGTATGGTACACACAGGCAGCATAGGGCAGAGTATGGCACACACAGGCAGCACAGGGTAGGCAGAGTATGGCACACACAGGCAGCATAGGGCAGGCAGAGTTCTGCCTGTGTGTGCCATACTCTGCCTACCCTATGCTGCCTGTGGGAGGTGAACCTGGCAGGGGTTTGTTGTGGGAGTTTATTAGCAGTTGGAAATAGCCATTAAATGGTCCCTAAGGTGTGTAATTATATGCCGGGGGTTGCTGTGCTATCCACAGGGGAGGAGGAGGCATATGGATTTAAGGGTATGTCTTAATATGACATAATATAATTCATTCACATATGAATGACGGTTGATATCCCCGCAGTGAGGACCATGCATTTGGGGTTTTGCTGCACTACCACCATTGTGATCAAATGTGTGTGGTTTGAAGTGGGTGTGGTTTAAAGGGGGAGTGGTCAAAACTGGCTTCCATTAGCGTCCCTCCACCATGTATGCGAGAGAAATTCAGGCCCTCAGCACCGCAGAAGTTAGACAGCACTGATGTAGAGGAAAAACAATTGTCATTCAGACTTTTGTGAATTTGTTCTTCAAAGATTTTCTGGTGCAAAGGAACATTTTACTTCACTTTAACAGCAATTTAGTTTTATATCCCCTTGATTAACACGAGTGCAATAAATAGGATTTGGGCTGAACAAACATTTTGCCTTTTGTTTAAATCATTAAATACCTATGCTTTTTAATCTCCTGAGCAATAAAGGGAAACTAAGGCTTGTGGCACACGGTAAACCTGGACAAACACAGGCCGAGAATTCACCCATATGCTTGAATCAGTGATTTTCTGGCTCTGCACCCAGAGCCACTGCATTGGGCTGAATGCAGACACACAAAACGATTTCTGCTCTGAAAAGCATACTCATTTTGGGGCCAAAATCTGCTCCATGTGCCTGCAGACACAGGCTAAGAATTCACCAGATGTGGCATAAGCCTTAGGCTACTGCCACACAGGCAGATTATTGGCCTGTGGATAAGCACAGGCAGTGAATCTGCTCCTCCGCTTTAAAAATCTTCAGGCTGTGCCTGCATCCAGAATCAATGCTTAGGTCCAGGTGCAGGCAGACGGTATTGCAGCCCGAAACTGCATACTCAAGCAGTTTGCAGCTGAAATGCCCTGCATGAGCATCCACCCTGGCCAAAGCAATGCTTTCAGGTGCAGGCACAATTTGAAGGTTTTTAAAGTGTTGGAGCGGATTCTCAGCCTGTGGTTAAAGGCATTTTGAAAATCCACTCTGTGTGGCATTAGCCTAAAGCTGTTCCGTGCTTGGTACTTATGAGGTAGATAATTAGATTACCAGTGCTCAAACAATGCCCCAGCATAATGGATTTCTGCTTATCTGTAAGACAAAACAGTCACAACAAAGAGTGAATGGAGCAGTCTATATATGCATTTTTTGTGGACAAAAAAATCAACCCTGTGTGGTATCGATAATCAGCAGGGCTTGCTGATATCAGCTACTTCCTACACTAAGGAGTGGATAGAACCAGTGCCACCTCAGGGGTCCTAGCCATGTTAATGCTGCCCCGAGCACATTGCTAGTGCAAATAACAGACACCTTGCTTATATCCGTTTCTCACTTGTGGATTTGCATGTCTAAAAGGGACAAATAGGATAAACGTCTGCATCTGTAATCAGGCCAAAGATGATAAAAGTAAAAATACATGAGATTGTAAAAAAAATATTTAAAACAAATTATTTTAGTAATTTATTCTAGGCTACAGACTGATCACCTGAGACATAATCGAACTTGCTCTACCATATGGACTAATAGAAGACATCATATAAGCAATATTTATGATGTATGTAATAAAAATCTCTACATGAAGCATCTTGTCTCAGTATAGTTTATTTTGATGTGATGCAAAAATGTGTGCCTAGTCATGTAGTAAATGTTTTATAGAGAATGTTATTTAACCAACAAATACCACACATACATTCAAAGAGAGAAAAAAAGTCCATTGGGTGTACAGCTCCTATGGCCAACTGCCTTGAGAAACTCATTTTGGAATAATTCAGATGACACAGAGAGAACTGATATATACTGTAAACACAAAATCAGTGCTATTGTTGTTGCTTAACCCTCAGCATGACAAATAGTAAAATCTATGTTGCCATTATAAAAGCACAACTGTGCCAGCTCCATTAATTTTACAGTTTACAGTACTTTAAAGGTTAAAGTAGTGTGTAATTCAAGTTACTAGGCCCATGGCACAAGGGGTGTTTTGGCTGCAGCTTTACGTAAATAGGTGTAAAATCAACCCATTACCAGAGCACAGCAGTACTTAAAACACTGTGTGCCATTAGCCTTAGGCCTTAACGTTCTTTGCCATGGGAAGTTTTTTCACTAATTTGTACACTGCAACATAAGACCAGTCTCGGACTGGGGTGTCTGGTGCCCACTGGGACTGCCAGCTCAAAAGCCTTCCATCCCAGCCAAGGAGGCCCCTGACACCAACATCAATCCCCCCTCTGCACCCTGGTCCCCAACTCGTACCTCCAAGTCACATCACTCTCCCCCACACACACCTCAGAGTTGCACTAGCTTCCTTGCCACTGCCTGTGGCCAACGCAATAGGATCTCCCTGCAGGCCAAGTGAAGTGGCAAGGCCCACAATGATTGAAGCCTAACGGGTTTGCTACCGGTTGCCCACTGGGCCAGTCTGATGCTGCATTACAAGCATTTGCCCATATACATGGTAGAATGACCTCAATGTATCTGCATTTTTTTCCTTTAAAGGGTTTCCTTTCGAATGGTTTAGGAATTAGCACAAAGCAGACACAAATATGTACTAGCACACTGCCATAACAGGTGATGGTACAATACAATTATATTAGACCAGGTTTTTTAGTCTTGTACCTAATCTAATATGAGGTTCACAAAGCCTTTGCCCTCTAAAATGAGAGCATTATGCAGTAGTCAACTTATTACACACAGAACAAGCATGGCCACCTCTTCTCTTAGAAGACTATCAATGCCAGTGGATATTTTTAGAAGTACTATGACCATCATAAAAGTACCAACAGTTAGTAGGTGTCAGAACTTGCTGGCCTTTCCTGGAGGAGCACTGTATCATTCGGGCAGGATATCTTCTTAGGTCCTAGGTGTCAGTTGAATTTTCAGTACATTCACCATTTGGATATCTGATGACATTTAGGGCTGTACCATCTTCAATGTTGCCTATATTTAAATACACACTGTTAATGTAATTGATTAGTGTAAATAACAATATTATTCCCCAGTCAGGATTATTCTACCTTTCTCCACTGGGTTCCTTTTTTTCTTGCTCCTTATCCAGGGAAGACACTGGAACTTTGTTTGCAGCCTCTGACTTTTATTCACATCTGAAATGGGAAAATGCTATTTAATTGGCAAATATCTAATAATAATCAGAAGGACCTCCAGTTGACAGCCCTGCTTTAGCAATGGTGCACAGGTAGTCATGGCACTGCCACAGAAGAGCTCACTGACACATTTCCACATGACAATAACTTAACAAACAAGAGCACTTGCTCTTTTAGGCAACTGCCATATAAGTGAATGAGGATTCATTCTAAAAGGGGATCTATCATAAAATCACAAGGTATAGACTGAAAAGTTTGTGTAAAATAAGGCTTCTTCCTAAATGTTGTTTTTTCTAATCTTGCACCATTTCAAAGATAATACATTAGTTTTCCATTTCCACTCCTGATCTTAATTGTTTTACCTTGAGAAAATGCCTTATTTTACATAATCTTTTCAGTCTCAACCTTTTGATTTTATTATAATCCCCCTTTAAGAATATGTCTGCTTTTTAAAAGAAAAAGAAACATATGCATCACCAGGTGGGTGACAATTTTTCAGACAACTGACTGACTAATTTCTAATTTACCCTGCGCTGGAACTTCTCTGATAAAAACAAAATTTGGGGTTCAATTTGCAAATCTTGCTTCAAACTAACAAGTGTCCCTTGCACCTCCTGAGCAAATCATTTTATGTTGCCTTTTTCATTTAAAAAAAAAAAAAAATTTAATTATATATATATATATATATATATATATATATATATATAGATATATATATATAGATATAGAGAGAGAGAGAGAGAGAGAGAGAGAGAGAGAGAGAGAGAGAGAGAGAGAGAGAGAGAGAGAGAGAGAGAGAGAGAGAGAGAGAGAGAGAGAGAGAGAGAGAGAGAATAAACACATTATATATATTACACACACACACATATATATACATATGGTGATGTTAGGGCTGGGCGATATACCGTTTAATACCGAATACCGATGTTTTTTTTTTTTAAAACTATATTCATTTTTCAGATACCGCAATACCGGGGTGTCAGGGTACTCACCCGTGCGGCCCGGTCTCGCACGCCCCGTTGTCCGCGGGTCGTTGCGCGCGTGCGTCAAAGCGCATGTACATGTCAAAGCGTGCACGTCCACGACTCGCTGACGGCGCCAGTTCTGCGCATGCGTGGGGGGTATTTAAAGCTATCAAACGCCTCCTCCTGTGCTATGTTGTCTGCGGCCTTGCCTGGGAAACTAAGCCTGCCTGATTTACCTTACGACTTTCTGTTGCCTTCGCTTGCCTGACTCTGATTTTCAATACTGCAGTAATTATTCTCTAATTTATTAGGAAATGGGGTTAACACCTAATCATGCATGGAAAAAAAAATACCGTCAAATACCGTGACACCGATATAATTTTGAAAAATACCGTGATATAATTTTTAAGTCATACCGCCCAGCTCTAGGTGATGTTATAGATCTAAAACTGGAGTAAAGCAGTTTGTGAATTATTATATTAGATGATTTCTTTCTGGATTAAACAAATATTTTCCTTCATTTTAAATTGGTTTAGGACTAACTAGACTTTTCTGATATTGGTTGTATTGCTCTTTAGGGGGGTTGTGGCCCCATGGGTCAGTAAGATTACCTGTGCATGACCAGATTTACACTGGCACCAAACCATTGGCAGGGCAATGGCATGACAAGTAACTGGCACATATGCAACATTGTCTGTAGAGAGCAAACTAAAGCTAGGCTAAACCAGAGAAAATGTTTCCTGGGAAAATTCCGGCTCGGACGTGTCCCATTGAGTCGTTGCTATGGTGCTGCTATGGCTGCAGGGGAAGCGCAGAAGTTGCGCTATACAAACACAGGCTGGCAGGGTGTAACTATAGGGCACAGGGTATGCGGGTACCTGCTGCAGCCAGCGCCTCACACGCTACGTTCTGAACATCCTTCCGGGTCTCGTCCTGTCCTTGGGTGAATGCGGCCGCTCGAACCTCCCACCCACCCTGACTGCCCGGGGGGAACACGGACTGCAGCAGGGACAGGAGACACGCCACATCCTGGCGGACAGAGTCCGGAGCGGGACCCCCAGAGTTGGCCTCGCCATAACCATCACTCTGCTCTTCTCCGCTCGCAATGGCTCTCCCGGGCGGCACTATTACCCCAATCACCGCCGCTCCCCCACGTGTTCTCTCCCGCAGGTCCTTAAAGATCTCTCGGAGCTGCCGCCGCGACTCCCGCAGCCGAAGAGACTCCGCACGGCACAGAAAGAACACCAGGGGGAAGCGCAGAGCCCGGTCCGGAGAGGACTGATGGTTATTGCAATGGGGTTTTGTCTTTGCTTCCTTTGGCCCCGTACTCTCAGCTGGCTGCTCTCGGCTGCCATTGCTGTCTGGCTCCTGGGAGCCCCTATGAGTATCGTGTGGGTCCTTTGAGTTTGGGTTTCCGACTCCTTCCTTTTTTTCACCAGGGAAAACAGTCTGCAAGAAGCTCTCCAAAAGATCCCTGCTCTGCGCCCTGTCCCACAGCTCTCCTATAAGCAGTACGTTCTGTGGGCCGCCCAACTCCTCCAGCGCCTGCCTGAATCTGCTCTCCGTGCTGTCCCGGGCCATACCTCAACCATCAACTCATAGGAACCCCAACATCACTACCCGTTCTACAGGAGCAGGCAGCCCCTTCTGTCCGACAGATACACACGATCCTACTAGCACATCCCCAGCCCTCTACCCTCAGCATTCCATAGGATATCCCTCTAACGCCCCTACAGATGCCCCGCCCACTCACCGGGAAAGGCCCGCCCCCCGCTTCAACACATAATATAATAGAAGCCACGTCTGCCTCTACTTTATTACAGACAAACTTAATGAATAGGATGAACAGAGGTTAAATGAATCCTTATGAGAGGGCCCAGGGCAGGACGGTCACAAGATAGTCACGAGCAGAGATACAGAAAATCCATATTTATTCAGGGAGCTTGACTTTTGCCCTTGGTCGATTTGCTTTGAAATGCCCAATTAAGCAATGTGTGCAGGGGGCGGGCTGCTTGCTCATTTCTGTGGTACTAAGAAAGAAAATGTGCTACTGGGTTCTGCCTAGTGGATCAGAAAACGCCAGTGACATTCGTACAAGGGCCCTATGTTGGTCACAAAGAATTTTGATCTTTTATGCTCTTGCCCCCTATAGAAGGTTACTATGAGGGTTTTGTCACTCCTGTCCTGGTAAATCTGCACTGCCTTCAGCAATAAAATGTTTCTGTTTTCCTTCCCAAACATGATTACTGCCGGTGAGAGGGAAACTAGGCATTCCTTGTTACCTGTGGCAGTGCAGATTTACTTGGGGCAACATCCCATGTGCACAGTACAACTCTTCCAGTTGGTTGAAGGGTCTTTCATTTCTGGTGGATCTGATGGTGGCCCCCCTATCCTGGTACACCCTGGGTCAGGGTTAGACTTGGACCAGCAACACCAGGGGCCCCCACAACCCATCAGGGGCTTCCGCCACAGCTCCCACACACTCCATGGGGCCTCCACTGCCTGCCCAACCCCCTCTTCTGATCGTGTGTACATAAGGTTGACCTTCAGCGCATTGTGATAGGGAGATCAGTGGCCAAGTCTGACCCTGCCCTGGGCATATGCCCTGTATACCATTTATTAAAATGTCCCTGCTCATAGCTGCAAACAGCCTCTAATGATCTGGAACAATCTCAACATTACATTACATTACATTAACATTTATTTATAAAGCGCCAACATATTCCACAGCGCTGTACAATATGTGGGTTACATACATTGGACATACAGAGTAACATATAAAGCAATCAGTAACCGATACAAGAGGTAAAGAGGGCCCTGCCCAAAAGAGCTTACAATCTACAAGAGAGCTTACAATCAACAAACAAATTATAGGCAATAACCAGTCAGTTCGGTGCCTGTATGGGGGGTTGACAAGATGACTGATATTGCAAAAGCTTTGGATATCGATCGTCTTATTGATACCTAAGCTGTGTTTAGGGATAAATTGTCAGATAGGGGTAGAATTCCTATTGTTTATACCTCCATATCTGTCGATTTAGCCCTAAATGTCAGTGGAGGGTATGAATGATGTTTCCTGCGACCAATGGTCGAACAAAAGATTGTAATTGTTACATGTATGGTCACCTTTAGGGCTCTGGCACACGGATGAGAAATCCGGGGAGATTAGTCGCCCGCGAACAGGGAGTTTTGTCGCGGGCGACTAATCTCCCCGGATTGCCATCCCACCGGCAAAAATGTAAATCGTCAGTGGGATGGCATACGCAGTGCTGCGATTTGCTGAAGTTGCCTTGAGAGGAAAGTTCGGCAAATTGCTGCACCGCGTATGCCATCCCACCGGCGATTTACATTCTAGGCGGTGGGATGACATTGCGGTGCGACTAATCTCCTCGTGTCACGGCCCTAAATGATAAATAAGCTGCTGTGTAGCCATGGCGAAGACATTCAAACTGGAAAAAAGAAGAAAAAAGGCATAGGTTACTTAGCAGATAACAGTTTAGCTCTGTAAAATATAATGGTGTTTTGTCTGTTATCTGCTAAGTAACATGTGCCCTTTTTTCCAGCATGAATAGCTGCCCCCATGACTACACAAAAGCTTTGTTTATAGTAGTCTTTCTGAGGAAAACACACCAGTTGTACCAGTGCAGGGCAACCGTATATTATATTGTAATTACATTTTAATTTCTTGATGTTACTGTTCCTTTAATCCCAGGTATTTCGTATACAATGAAGTTCTTTTAGGAGAGTTTATTTGTTGTCACTGATGCTATGCTGAGGCTGCAAAGACTTGCTCAGAGAGGTGGATGTGTTTTTTGTTTGTATCTCCTCCAGTGGATACAAATAATGTTTATAGAATCACACGTTTATGCCTTTTATCCATGTGCAGTGTAAAAATTCCCAACAGTGCTAGTGCCAGTTGGGCAGTAACAGATTTTATACGTTTTTGTACCTTTTCCAAAACAATCATGCCACTGAACAAGACCACCAATATGGAAGAAAGTTCCTTTCTCTTTTTGGCATCACCAGCAGAGACAGTCACTATTTGTTGGGATTTTGGGGGGATGTTTGGGCCTCTGTGCACATGAAATGCCAGGGTCTGTTTTGTATCCCAGTCTGGGATTGGTACCCATCAAATCGATGGTTATTTGTAGGTCAGGTTTCTAGAGTTCCAGTGCGGTTTAGTCTGTTTTGACATAGTTTAGCATTATAAGGTTATACACCATAGCAGTCCCTATCTTTTTTGTGGGGCTTTTCAGACATCATTGTTCAAATTGTGTGGGGAGGTTTGTTGTTATAAAGTGATTGGATTGACAAATGCACAAGTAGGTATAAAGTTGGTTACTGGGGAGGCTATACATTTGTTGTATAGTGGAAATACTCCTAAAGGCATTATGATTGTAGAAGTTGCCTAATTTAAGTGCTTGGATCCATGGGCCTAAATAGCTCCTTCCAGAATGTGAATTGGGGCTAGAGCAGCCAGATGTAGCAGGGCTGCTTTGATTGTCACCACTTGCTCAATGGCATAACAGAGACATGTGGACCCCTTTGCACTGGGACACCCCTGGCACTCCCCATGCACTAACTTTTGCTTTCTGTGGGTCCTGGGACTCACGCAGTCTCTGGGGAAAGTAAGAGTGATACCAGGGGGGCTATTTATATTCTGGCCTATAAGTATGTAAGAAAAAGTGGTAGGCACTTTATTTTTTATTTGTTTAAAACTGGCATTTTTTATATATATATATATATATACATTGCCCCTTTAATAGCAGATATGAACAGCACAATAACATTAACCAGTAAATGCTCTGGGTCTACACAGGGCCCATCAGGGTTTTTACTGCATGATATGGCATCTTTACACAACTCAGCTCTAATCCCTTAGTCCCAGGAAGTTTGTTTACACTTCTTTATTCATTGACAGAGATAAATCTCAGCCCCTAGCTTCTGTAGTTTACACAGGACCTAGGGTCACACTTAGCAATCAGAGTGAGCCAGAGGTACAAGGATCAGTTAGGGGGATGATGACTATATCTATACTGTAACTAAATTACAAGTCTAACTATCCATGGATTATGACAAATTCCACAGGGGCTGTTGGAGGATGCCATAGTAGACAGTCACTATGTATTGGGCCTGGTGGGGGGTTGTTTGGGCCTTTGCATACCTAAATGCCAGGGCCTATTTAAAATGCCAGTCCGTCCTATTTTAAATCCCAATCCTATGTGGTGGATACACAATATGAATGGAAGTGGTCTTCTGAATAGTTTGATGTCAAGCAGTGTCGGGCCAAGCCGGCCAGGCACTCCAAGCAACCTGGTTGGCATGGCCTGCCTACCGCAGTCATTTATTTGCACCCGAACCCTAACTTACATGACAAATGCATATAACCCCTCAACCGAAGTTCTTCAATTTCTATCCAAAGGTGTGGAACAGAGAGCACAGTAGGGGCAGGACAGAATAGGGACTGAGCCAGAACAGAAGAGAGATGGGCCTATGATGCACCTAGTTCTCTTTGGGGCCTGTGTTGCATCTCTGGCTAATGCTGGTGCATTATGTTGCATTTGTTTGTATTTTCTACTTGTTTTCAATAATAAAAATGACTAAATAAAATTTAAAAGAAAAACTGACAGTTTGGCAAGCTTATTTTACTTATTAAATATGGTCCTAAGTACCCTCCGACTGCAGCTGCTTGCTGAAGCAGAGCTGCTGAGTTCCCCCACTAAAAATAGCAAAATATGTTTTTTCTTGCTTGCCACTGAAGCAGTGGCTCCCAGGCCTTGGCAAGGTGGCCCAGCCTGAAGAACATTTTAGGTGAAACTTGAGAAGAGTGCCTGTTTGGTCTAATAGAAGGCCCAGACTGAAGGTCAGTTATTGCTTTTACAAGACTCCACTGGTTTAAGTGCCTGCCTCCTACTATTTCTGGTGAAGCAGCAAATCCAAACACAGTTCCATGAAAACATAGCAAGAGTGCAAATACAGAGGAAGCAGACCCTGCAACTGCTGGGTGGCTAGGAAATTTAGGGGCCCTGTGGGGCACTGACTGATAAGCAATTTCAATATATGTTTATGGAAAATATCCTATTCCCAAAGTTCAGAGGATGCAATAGGTCTAGTAACTTCTAGTAAGACTACTCACTAAATATTGCATGTTTTCACAGATACAGAAATGTTGTGTTATCTGCCGAATGCTGGGCCATTCTCATCTTTGTATAGTTTCTAATAGGTATTGTAGAATTTATTGTGTAGTGATTATAAAAGTTAATATTAAGAACTAGAAAGGGAAGTTTGAGAACAAACTTCATGTTGGGTTGAAAAACGTGAAGTCACTGAATGAAATCTGATCTGTTGTTGGCTCCGCCCACTTTTTCTAACCTTGGACCACAGTTATATAGTAAAAACCACTGTGCAAAATTTGGGGACCCTGGTTTTAATAGTGTTTGAATAGCAGCAATTTAGATTTCCCCACTGAAAGTCAACAAGTGACATCTGATTGGCGGTTGGTAGCTCCGCCCACATTTTTTAACCTGGAACTGCAGTTACCCAGTGACTAACTCTCTAGGATTAATAGTTAAAGAATGGCAGCAGTTTAAAGTTAAACCAATAAAAGTCAAATGGTAAATTGTGATTTGTGGTTGGTGGGTGTGCCCACTTTTTCTAACCTCGAGTCGAAGTCACCCAGTGACAAATAGTGGGCACCCTGGCATAAATACTGTGAGAATGGCAGCATTTTAAATTTAAACCAATAAAATTCAATGGATGAAATCTGATTGGCTGTTAGTGGCCCAACCCACTTTTTCTATTTTTGACCTGGACTCCCCCAGTCACCAACTTTGCAAAGTTTGGTGACTCAGGCATAAAAATTGTGAGAGCATTTTCCACTTTAGCATTGAAAGTAAAAAGGTCGAATATGATTGGCTGTTGGTGGCTCCGCCTACTTTTTCAAAACTAAAACCGCAGTTACCTGGTGCCTTACTCTGCAAAGTTTTGGGAACCTGGTGTTATTACTGAGAATGGCAGCAGGTTGGAGCAGGCCAAGTCAATAGGTAAAACCTGATTGGCTGTTCACTGCCCCGCCCACTTTTGGGCATCCAACTGTCATCATATTTTTATTCAGGCTGACCCCATGACTATGTGATTCAAGTTTGGGGAGTGTAGCTTTAAAGCTGTAAGGTTGGCAGCAGTTTCAATTTCCCCATAAAAGTCAATGGATGAAATTTGATTGGCTGTTGTTGGCCCCTCCCACTTTGGGGTCATCCAACAAATCTCGCTGTTTCATTCGGAGTGACCCCACTATTATGTTATTCAAGTTTGGGGGCTGTAGCTTCAAAGCTGTAAGAGTGGCAGCAGTTTGAAAATCTTCCCTGTCAAAGTCAATGGGAAAATTGGGGTGTTCGGAGCGGCGCCACAAAAAGACGAGGGGGTGGGATCACTTAGAAAGCACAAGCAACCTGCTCCGCTATAGGGCAAAGAAGTGTGGAGAGTTTGGATGTTGTACCCCTAAAACAGTAGGAGGAGTAGCGTTTAGAAAATGGGGGGGCGCTAAGAAGAAGAAGAAAAAGTGGAAGAATAAGCTGAAGTCATGATATGGTTTCATGACAGCCCCTGTAACTAAAGATCAGACCGTACCAATTTTGTGGACAGGGGAAGGGGTTGGACTGTACCATTTTATTGGAGGGGTGGGTCGGACCATACCATTTTTTTGCGGGGAGGAGTCGGACTGTACCATTTTGTTGGAGGAGGGGTCGGACCATACCATTCTAGTGGAGGGGGGTTTGGATCGTACCATTTTATTGGAGGGGGGGTCGGACCATACCATTTTATTGGAGGGGGTCGGACCATACCATTTTTGGGAGGGGGGGTCGGACTGTACCATTTTTTTGCGGGGGGGGGGGTCGGACTGTACCATTTTATTGGAGGGGGGGTCAGGCAGTACCATTTTGTTGGCAGGGGGTTGGACTGTACCATTTTATTGGAGGGGGGAGTTGGACCGTACCATTTAGTTGGAGGGGGGTTCGGACCAAACCATTTTGTTGGAGGGGGGTCAGACCGGACCATTTTATTGGAGGGGGTAAGGACATACCATTTTGTTGAAGGGGGTTCGGACTGTACCATTTTGTTGGAGGGGGTGGGGTCGGACTGTACTATTTTGTTGGAGGGGGGTCGGACCATACCATTTTTTTGGGGGGGGGGGGTCGGACCGTACCATTTTGTTGGAGGGGGTGGGGCAGTACCATTTTGTTGGAGGGGGGTCAGACTGTACCATTTTGTTGGAGGGGGTCAGACCGTACCATTTTTTTGGAGGGGGGGGGTGGACCGTACCATTTTGTTGGAGGGGGTGGGGTCGGGCAGTACCATTTTGTTGGGGGGTTCGGACTGTACCATTTTGTTGGGGGGGGTTGGATCGTACCATTTTGTTGGAGGGGGGTGTTGGACCGTACCATTTTATTGGGGGGGGTCAGGATGTACCATTTTGTGGGAGGGGGGAAGGACCGTTTCATTTTATTGGAGGGGGGTTGGCCTGTACCATTTTATTGGAGGGGGGTCGGACCGTACCATTTTGTTGGAGGGGGTGGGGTCGGGCAGTTCCATTTTGTTGGGGGGGTCGGACTGTACCATTTTGTTGGGGGGATTGGACCATACCATTTTGTTGGAGGGGGGTTGGGCCATACCATTTTATTGGAGGGGGGGGCAGGATGTACTATTTTGTTGAAGGGGGGGTCGGACCGTACCATATTTGGGAGGGAGGGGGTCGGACTGTACCATTTTTGTTGAAGGGGAGGTCAGAACATACCAATTTGGTGGAGGGGGGTTTGGACCGTACCATTTTGTTGGAGGGGGAGTCGGACCATTTTATTGGAGGGGGGTCAGGAAATACCATTTTGTTGAAGGGGGGGTCGGACTGTACCATTTTATTGGAGAGGGGTCGGACCATACCATTTTTGGGAGGGGGGTCGGACTGTACCATTTTGTTGGAGGGGGTGGGGTCGGGCTGTACCATTTTGTTGGAAGGGGGGTCAGACGGTACCATTTTGTTTGAAGGGGGTCAGACTGTACCACTTTAGGGGGATGAGGGGATGATAATGATACATTTTCATGATCCCCTGCAACTAAAGATCGGACTGTTATCAGTTCACTGTCATTCACTTTACTTTCCCCTCCACACTCACCCTGGCATCAAACCAATAAAAATGGGAGGCGCTAAGAAGAAGAAGAAAAAGCAGAAGAATAAGCTGAAGTTGAAAAACAGTAGGTTGGGTTTTTCAACCCAACCTAATGATTCGGTTTCATGACAGCCCCTGTAACTAAAGATCAGACTGTACCATTTTGGCGGATGGGGGGGTTGGATTGTACCATTTTATTGGAGGGGGGGTCGGACCATACCATTTTGTTGGAGGGGGGGTTGGGCCTAACCATTGTATTAGGAGGGGGATCGGACCGTATCATTTTATTGGAGGGGGGGTTAGGCCATACAATATTGTTGGAGGGGGTGTCAGACCGTACCATTTTGTTGGTTGGGGGGTTGGACTGTATTATTTTGTTGGAGGGGTGGGTCGGGCCTTACCATTTTACTGGAGGGGGGGTCGGACCATACCATTTTGGTGGAGGGGGGTTGGGCGAACCATTTAATTGGAAGGGGGGTTGGGCTGTACCATTTTATTGGGGGGGTTGGACTGTACCATTTTGTTGGAGGGGGGAATCAGTCCCCTATTGACCAACTGTGAAAAGTTTGGGGTCCCTGAGGTTAATACGGTGAAAATGGCAGCAGGTTGTATTGCATCATTAAAATTCAATAGGTAAAATCTGATTGGCTGTTGGTGGCTCCACCCACTTTTTCTAACCTTGAACCGCAGTTACCTGGTGCCTAACGCTGCAAAGTTTGGGGACCCCAACATTATTACTGTGAGAATGGCGGCAGGTTGAATTTCCACCAAGTCAATAGGTAAAATCTGATTGGCTGTTCACAGCTCCGCCCACTTTTGGGCATCCAATAATCATCATATTTTCAAGTGTTATTCAAGTTTGGGGAGTGTGGCCTCAAAGCTGTAAGATGGGTGTCAATGGGTGAAATTTGATATTTTGTTAATTTTTTGTTGTTGGCCCCTCCCACTTTGGGGTCATCCAACAAATGTCTCTATTTCATTCGGGGTGACTGCACTATTATGTTATTCAAGGTGGGGGGGATGTAGCTTCAAAACTGTAACTGTGGCAGCAGTTTAAAAATTTTGACTGTCAATGGGAAAATTGGGGTGGTTGGAGCGGCGCCACAAAAAGACGGGGGGTGAGATTACTTAGAAAAGAACAAGCAACCTGCTCTGCTATAGGGTGAAGACGTGTGGAGAGTTTGGGTGTTGTACCCCTAAAACTGTAGGAGCAGTAGTGTTTAGAAAATGGGGGGCGCTAAGAATAATAATAATACTATAAAGGGAAGTTTGAGACTGACAGCAATTTACACTTCACCATTGAAAGTAAATAGGTGAAATGTTATTGGCTGTTGGTGGCTCCGCCCAATTTTTTCTAACTTTGAACGGCAAATACCCAGTGACTAACTCTGGAAACTTTAACAACCCTGGAATTAATATTTGAATAATGGCATCAGTTTAAATATAAACCAATTAAATCTAATGGATGGAAATGGATTGGCTGTTGGTGGCTCCGCCCACTTGTTCTAAAGCTGAATATGTAGTCAGCCAGTGACTGACTGTGCAAAGTTTGGGAGCCCTGGCATAAATAGTGTGAGAAAGGCAGCATTTTAAATTTAAACCAAAAAAAATCAATAGGTGAAATCTGATTGGTTGTTGGTGGCTCCGCCCACTTTTCAAAACTAAAACTGCAATCCCCTAGTGACCAACTGTGAAAAGTTTGGGGACCCTGGTGTTAATTCTGTGAGAATGGCAGCAGGTTGAATTTCCCCATTGAAAATCAATAGGTAAACTCTGATTGGCTGTTAGTGGCTCTGCCCACTTGAATTAGAGTTACCTGGTGCCCTGATGTTATTACTGTGAGAATGGCAACAGGTGGAATTTCTGCCAAATCAATAGGTAAAATCTGATTGGCTGTTCACAGCTCCGCCCACTTTTGAGCATCCAGCAATCATCCTATTTTCATTCAGGCTGAGCCCATGACTGTGTGATTCAAGTTTGGGGAGTGTAGTCTCAAAGCTGTAAGATTGGCAGCAGTTTCAATTTCCCCATAAAAGTCAATGGGTAAAATATGATTGGCTGTTGTTGGCCCCTCCCACTTTGGGGTCATCCAACAAATCTCGCTGTTTCATTCGGGGTGACCCCATTATTATGTTATTCAAGTTTGGGGGGTGTAGCTTCAAAGCTGTAAGTGCAGCAGCAGTTTGAAAATCTTCCCTGTCAAAGTCAATGGGAAAATTGGGGGGTTCGGAGCAGCGCCACAAAAAGACGGGGGGCCGGATCGCTTAGAAAAGCACAAGCAACCTGCTCCGCTATAGGGTGAAGAAGTGTGGGGAGTTTGGGTGTTGTACCCCTAAAACTGTAGGAGGAGTAGCGTTTAGAAAATGGGGGGCGCTAAGAAGAAGAAGAAGCGGAAGAATAAGCCAAAGTCGAAGAACAGTATGTTGGGGTTTTCAACCCAACATAATTAAGAGAACACCACTGGAGTTCTGGCCCTGAGCCTGCTGGGTGGATCACTAACTAAAACGTGTACATTTACAGAGAACTCACTTAGCAGGTACAACAAAACCTGGTTGCCAGTGACCTATTGTAACCTTAGTGTGTCTCCTAGCTTTATACACCTTGCTGTACTCTGTCACATACTGTTGGAAACTCATCTGTTTTTCAGTCTTGAATTGCTGGGAATTTAACTGTCCCCCACCCTCCCTGGGAGTCAAATTCCCAGGTGTCTTGCTACATCAACCCATGCTCTTTCATAATTACTTACAAAGTAGAAACAAATTTCCATAAGGAAATATTTACATACTAATCACTGATTAATAAGATTTCACAGTGTGCTGTTGGTGACTACCAGTGTGTGTGTTGAATCATGTTTTAATCATTTGTTTAGAGGAAAGGAAAAACACAACTGACTGGACATTTGATTCATGTAAACTTTATTTCCCAGGCCTAAAAGAAAATCAGGCAAGGCATATGTAGGGACCCATAGGGTTAAATGGCCCCTATGGCTTTAAGTCCCTACAGGTTCGGTTCCCTTAGTTGCTGGGCAGAAGGGAATGTATCTAAGTGAGTTCATAAACATGTGTGTGCTATTGGTTAGAAGGTATGGTGACCACTTCCTGCCTTACTTTGCTATAGTGTTGGGAACGGAGTGGCATCTTCCTGTTTGCTTCCACCTGAGGGACAGGGTGGATGTGTGCTGTGAGCCCAGGGCATGGACCCAGGCCCAGTGAAGTCGGGGAACAGGGCCCCGTGAATGAGGCATTAGATAGTGGCAGGTATAGCTCCCTGTGGATGTTCAATAAACACTTTTTATTTTGTTATTTGCAAAAACCTCTGGCGCCCTCTGTTTTCATTTTTCTGCATAGCAGCAAGAGAGGTGTAGTTGCACAACACCCTCACCTTCCTCTTCCACTTAGCGAAGGCCCATACTGGGTAAGAGTACAGTGTAACCCATGTTCTACTGGTACTAGTCCGGGAAGGCAGCTATTGAGCTGAAATAGAGGTTACACATATATAGAATATACAGCCTAGGGCCTGCATTTCCCAGACTCCTTGAGAAAGACAACCTGGTTATACAACTCTTTATCTCAACTCTTTAAGCAGCATTACCCTGGGCCTGCCATCTCTGCTAATACATCCCTGACAAAGTTTTGTGGAGGATTTTTTTACTTTAATAAAAATACTTTATAAATTAATATAGAAGATGGCACAATGAAAAGCAAAGTACCAGCCAAAAAACAAATTGGTATTGTTCTGTTCACTTGTTTTGGGTATGTATTTATTTGGTGGGTCCCCTTATAAACTCTGTAAAGACTGGCAGTCAATAAACTTCCAGAACATACTACTATTACTAACAACTAATTACCAAACAAGTAGTGTTTCATACGGTATTGTAATAGATGGTCTGGTAACAAACAGCAACCAATCCAATGCTTACAATCAATAAGTGGCTGACTAAATGCTTCATGATGATTACCTGCTATATGAATTGGAGCAAACTTGCACAGTTCCAACCCTATATTTCTATTTTAAAAAGAGTGTCTACGTAATTTATATGGGATTGCTGATGGATAAATAATGTAGGCAAAAGTACATTATGTCTTGTTGAAATTTTTACTACATGAAAATATTTACTGAGAAGCAGGGCAGAAAGTGAGGACAGAAGACTAAACAAAAGTGCAAACAAGCTTAATCAATCTGGAAAGCTTGACGGATCTGGGTGTTTATGATGGGTGTGACATTGTTTGCTAAGTTAAGAATAGGCTGTTTCAGGAAGAGCAAAGTAACAAACTAGAAAGGGAAGTTTGGGAACAAACTTTATGTTGCTTTGAAAAACGTGAAGTCACTGAATGAATCTGATCTGTTGTTGGCTCCGTCCACTTTTTCTAACCTTGGGCCACAGTTATATAGTAAAAACCACTGACCAAAGTTTGGGGACCCTGGTTTTAATAGTGTCTGAATGGCAGCAACTTAAATTTCCCCACTGAAAGTCAACGGTGACATCTAATTGGCGGTTGGTGGCTCTGCCCACTTTTTCTAACCTGGAACTGCAGTTACCCAGTGACTCACTCTGCAAAGTTTGGGGACCCTAGGATTAATAGTTTAAATTTAAACCAATAAAAGTCCATAGGTAAATTGTGACTGGTGGTTGGTGGGTGTGCCCACTTTTTCTAACTATGAGTGGAAGTCACCCAGTGACAAACAGTGGGTACCCTTGCATAAATAGCGTGAGAATGACAGAATTTGAAATTTAAACCAATAAAATTTAATGGATGAAATCTGATTGGCTGTTGGTGGCTCTGCCCACTTTTTCTAACCCTGAATACGTAGTCAGCCAGTGACTGTGCAAAGTTTGGGAGCCCTGACATAAATAGTGTGAGAAAGGCAGCATTTGAAATTTAAACCAAAAAAAATCAATAGGTGAAGTCTGATTGGCTGTTGGTGGCTCTGCCCACTTTTTCTAACCTTAAACCACAGTTACCTGATGCCTAACTCTGCAAAGTTTGGGGACCCCGGTGTTATTACTGTGAGAATGGCAGCAGATTGAATTTCCACAGTAAGTCAGTAAGTAAAATCTGATTGGCTGTTCACAGCTGCGCCCACTTTTGGGCATCCAACAATCATCGTATTTTAATTCATTGTAACCTCATGACTATGTGATTCAAGTTTGGGGAGTGAAGCCTTAAGGCTGATGCCACACATGGCGTAGGGCTGATTTTTTCGGCAAGCGGAGCAACTTGTGCCTGCACCCGAATGAATGAGAAACGCTTGGGTGCAGGCACATGTATCTGATATACGCATGAAAACGCGAGACTTTGCATTCTCACGCATGTTCATGCGTATATCAGCTACATGTGCCTGCACCCGAGCGTATTCCATTAATTCGGGTGCAGGCACAAGTAGCAGGCGTAGGGCTGAATTTTCGGCACGCGTTTTTCCGCTTACAGAAAAAATCAGCCCTACGCCATGTGTGGCATCAGCCTAAAGCTGTAAGATTGGCAGCAGTTTCAATTTCCCCATTAAAGTCAATTGGTGAAATTTGATTGGCTGTTGTTGACCCCTCCCACTTTGGGTCATTCATGATTATGTTTTCAAGTTTAGGGAGTGTAGCCTCAAAGCTGTAAGAGTGGGGTGTTCAAAGCGGCTCCACAAAAAGTCGGGGGGCGGGATCGCTTAGAAAAGCACAAGCAACCTGCTCTGCTATAGGCGGAAGAAGTGTGGAGAGTTTGGGTGTTGTACCCCTAAAACCAGGGCTGTGGAGTCGGAGTCGGAGGCAATTTTGGGTACCTGGAGTCGGAGTCGGCAAAAAATGAACCAACTCCGACTCCTACTAAATTTAAATGGGAATAAAAAAAAAAAATAAAGCAAGTTTAAATGTCCCAATTCACAAACAGTCATAATTAATTACTTCTCTGCTATAAGAATAAAGCCCAATGCACGCAGTGCATAAACCAACACGTTGAGCGACCATGAAGCTTTTCATTGACTGTATGCTTCACTAAATGGGACGTAACGCACAGTTAAGGTGCGGCAGCTCCACTGCGTCGTGTTCCTCTGTTACAGGGAACCCAATGCCCACTGTGAACCCAGCCTAACTCTCACTGATAACTAATTAAGTAAAAAAAATTTGCAGGACTAGAAATACTTGTATACATGAAGGGAATGGGTAGTCAATAGTTTAAAGGAACAGTAACACCAAAAAATGAAAGTGTATAAAAGTAACTAAAATATAATGTGCTGCTGCCCTGCACTGTGTGTTTACTTCAGAAAATCTACTATAGTTTATATAAATAAGCTGCTGTGTAGTATGGGGGCAGCCATTCCTGCACTGGTACAGCTGGGGTGTTTGCTACAGAAACCCTACTATAGTTTATATAAATACCCCGCTGTGTAGCCCCAGGGGCAGCCATTCCTGCACTGGTACAGCTGGGGTGTTTGTTACAGAAACCCTACTATAGTTTATATAAATACCCCGCTGTGTAGCCCCGGGGGCAGCCGTTCCTGCACTGGTACAGTGGTATAGTTTATAAACTATAGTAGGGTTTCTGTAGCAAACACCCCAGCTGTACCAGTGCAGGAATGGCTGCCCCCGGGGCTGCACAGCAACTTATTATATAAATTATAGTAGTGTTACTGTAGCAAACACACCAGTTTTACCAGTGCAGGGCAACAGTACATTATATTTTTATTACTTTAAAGCTCTTTTATTTTTTGGTGTTACTGTTCCTTTAAGACTGAAGCTTTAAAACATTTGAAAAACTGCTGTAATTCAGCTGTAATGTTAGCTTAAACTTTAAACATGACTATGGGATTCTAGGGAAATCATTAGAAGTAGGAGTATAGATAAAATTGTCTATCAGTTTATTATCAGTTCAGTTGTGTTTTAAGTGCCCCTTCCCCTTCCTGGATGTATAAAATACATTAGCATATTAAAAACAGAGGAGTCGGAGTCGGAAGTATCAGAAACTGAGGAGTCGGAGTCGGAGAATTTATCTACCGACTCCACAGCCCTGCCTAAAACTATAGGAGGAGTAGCATTTAGGAAATGGGGGGTGCTAAGAAAAAGAAGAAGAAAAAGCTGAAGTGGAAGAACAGTTTTTCAACCCAACATAAATACAAGCTTTGATGCCAATGTATCAAGCACTGGCCAACATGGTGAATCTGACAGCAGATTATTTTTTTCAAAACAGACCGATATTCATAGTACATGGGTCACCATACATGCACAGATAGTCACACATAATTTAAACTAAAAGTACCCTAGGCAAGAGTATGAATGGATTTATTATTAACTCAGGAACTGTAACTGCTTTCAGTATGCTTTGTGCTTTCCTTTCATGAGATTCCTTTATTTGAGTACATGCCAACACCTGCATACTGCCTTCCCTGGTACGCCTGAGGCAGGGATTTCACCTTTCACCTCTGCTTTTAACCCTCGCAGATATATTTTATTTATACAGCACCATGTACACATGATGCAAAATATAAATAAAAATATAAAAAGAATACATGGCTCCTATGTTGCAAACTGAGCATTTGTGGCTCTATTTTATGTTACCTTAAAGGAACAGTAACACTAAAATATAAAATTGTTTTAAAATAATTAAAATATAATGTACTGTTGCCCTGCACTGGTAAAAGTTGTGTGTTTGCTTCAGAAAGACTATTTAGTAGTAGTAGTAGTTTATATAAATACCCTGCTGTGTAGCCATGGGGGCAGCCATTTAAATTGAAAAAAGGAGAAAAGGCACAGGTTACATAAGAAGATAACAGATAACTGTGTAGAATACAATGGGAATCTATGCTACTTATCTGTTATCTGCTTAGTAACCTGTGCCTTTTCTCCTTTTTTCAATTTAAATGGCTGCTCCCATGGCTACACAGCAGGGTATTTATATAAACTATAGTAGTGTTTCTGTAGAAAACACACAACTTTTACCAGTGCAGGGCAATAGTACATAATATATTAATTATTTTTATGCACTTTCATTTTTTGGTGATACTGTTCCTTTAACGCTGCTCATTGGCTTCCACCTTTACTTGCTATTGCTGATCAATTATTCAAAAACAGTAGAATATTCATTTTAGTGGACCAGTCACCATAAGAAATAATTTATTTCTATCATTTGGGTTTCATGTTTAAAGGAACAGTAACACCAAAAAAGAAAAGTGTATAAAAATAATTAGAATATAATGTACCACTGCCCTACATTGGTAAAACTGTGTGTTTGCCTTAGAAAGTTTATATAAACAAAGCTGCTGTGTAGCCATGGGGGCAGCCATTCAAAGGAGAAAAGGCACAGGCACATAGCTGATAACAGATAAAACACTATTGTATTATACAGAACTTATCTGTTATCTGCTATGTAACCTGTGCCTTTTCTCCTTTTTTCCAGCTTGAATGGCTGCCCCCGGGGCTACACAGCAGCTTATTATATAAATTATAGTAGTGTTACTGTAGCAAACACACCAGTTTTACCAGTGCAGGGCAACAGCACATTATATTTTAATTACTTCAAAAAACTTTCAAACTGTGGTGTTACTGTTCCGTTAATTTGAAAAGGACTTTTATTATATAGTTTTTTATGTCTGGGTGACAGGTCCCCTTTAAACATATGCATTAGTAGACATAACACCGGCCCCAGCTGAAAGAACATTACTATGTTTTCTCTTTATACAAGCCAAAAGACTAATAACCCTCAAATGGAAATCAGAACACCCACCAAAAAAAACCCAATGGATAGACCTCATTAACAGCTCAGTCCCCCTATACCACTTGACATACCTTAGCAGAGGATGCCCCCAAAAGTTCCACAAAGTGTGGACCCCATGGATAACTGAACATCTACCTGCATTATTACCATAAAGGAGAGTCAGCCCCCCTCCCTTAACCCTACACCCCCCCCCCCTCCCCCCCCCACCCTTTCCCCCTCTCCCCCCCCCTCGGAAACAACAGTAAACAATATAAGTTGGGAAACAGTTTATTAACATAAATATAAGTTAACGGCAAAATACAGCTGTCTACACATCCACCTATGTTTAGGCTGTAAATGCCTTGTTTGAATCATTGTAAGGAAACTCAATGCCTGTACCAAATGCTACATAAGTAAGTCATTGTTCAGACTGCCTGTACCAAGAACCGTAACATGCTATTTTATTTATTTCCACTCTTTCCTATCCCGTCTCTCTTCTTCGTTTTCTTTCTTTATGGTAAATAAAACTCAATAAAAACAATTTAAAAAAAAAAAAACATGCATTGGTAATGTGCAGGTCGACAAATCAACAACCCACACTCAACCCCAAACTGCTGTTTCCAGCCCAACCCGCAATGGACCTCTAATAATAGAACCACTTCTGACATCACAAAGGGGGCAGGGCAGGCATGTTTGTATAAATAGAGGCTTCCAGAGGCAGAAGTAGGGTTGCCATCTGTCCGGTTTTGACCCGGGCAGCCTGGTTTTCAGCCAATAGCCGATCACCTCATCATAGCCTCGCCCCGTGATGTGATGGCCCTGCCTCCTCCTCGCCCCCTGCAAGGTTGTGGACAAAAGAGGAGCTCATCTTGAACCTGCCCATGACCCGCCAATATTGTGTGTGCCGGCTCAAACCTGCCCAACTTGTGGGTGTATTTTCGTGTTTAAATATAAATAATTTTATATGCATTATAACCACCCTTTCTAGGTATTTTCGCAGCCCACTGTGCCCTGTGGTTTTTGTGTACATAGATTCAGTGCCTTATCTGGCTTTCTATGGGATATCTGCTTGACTGTATAAAAATTAATATAATGACATTGTTCACTTGTATGCCATTTTATATTCCAGTCACGCAGTATTTCATAAACAATGGTTTCCTAGAAAAATATTTTTTATATAGTTTACATTTTACTGAATAACAAATTATACATTGGCATTTATTTGGTGTTATTTTTATTTAAAACCACTAAATGTTTTTTTAAATGGGAAAAAAAATAAGACTGCATTCTGTTTCTCCTTTACAAACTTGTCTCCAAGAAAGCAGCAGGGTTTTAGCTCCCCCACCACTTTTATAAGTACAATCAGTGACCAGCACTTAACCAGTTTATCAAAAATCCTGGATGGGCACAGAGGAAAAGGTTTTGTTAGTTGGGAAAGGCCAGCTCTAATAATGGAAGTTAAAGGGATTTTGTCATGATTTTTATGGTGTACTTTTTATTTCTAAATTACACTGTTTACATAGCAAATAATTCACTCTGCCATTTAAAATTGTATTCTTGAACCAACAAATGTATTTTTTTAGTTGTAATGTTGGTGTGCAGGTGCCATCTCAGTGCATTGTGCCTGATTCTGAGCTTTCAGAAGCTTAAATATGCTATTATTATAGGGGTTGAATATTATGATGAGCCACCTTCTGCAGCAATAACAGGTAAGTATATGTCAGCTTTGCTCACTGTCCAGGGGTGAGATTTGCTCGAGGTAGTTCAGGTTAGTGGGTATTCACTATTTTGTTCTCAAGCCACTCCAATGCCACTTTATCCTTGTGTTTGGGATAATTTTGCTGCTACCCAAAGCTTTTTTAACAGACTAAAACAGGTTTTCTTCGATTATTTGACTGGATTTTGCACCATCCATTCTTCTTTTTGTTTTGATAAGATGCCCAGTCTCTGCTTTATTTCAAAACCGAAACAGCCTGGAGCAAGTCTGTCAGAAAAAATGATCCAAAGTCACTCCCAAAAAAATGCAAAACTGGTGCATTCATGGCTTGGAGGCAAGCTTTGGTTGCATAAAAAACAGGTGTACTGCCAAACAGAGCCTTCTGTAGGCTGCCAGTCCGTATAGGGGCTACCAAATAGCCAATAATGGCCCTTATTTGGCACCCCAGGAACTTTAAGTTTGTGTTGCTCCCCAGCTTTTTTTACATTTAAGTGTAGCTCAAAGGTAAAAAAAAGGTTGTTGATCCCTGCTCTACCCCATTAGAGCTCTGAAAAGGTAAGAGCAGTGGGTGAATGAACAGCATGAGGCTGTCATAGGCAGTATGCACCCTAAAATGCCTGGCAAGTATAAATAGGACATTTCTAGAACACTTTGCCTAATAGATAAAGCAGCCCTTTAGAGGATACAGGAGTCAGAAAAATACACAATAAAAATACACATTAATGCAATAAGAACTAATAACAATAACAAATAAGGTAATTCACAAAAATCTAAAGACAATACCAAGAATCCAAAGAACCAAGAATCCAAAAGGCTTTTCCATAGTTATGTGACAAACCAAGGCCAGAAAACAATAGTCCACATAAAAAATGTAACAGCTGTGAAAATATTCATTATACACATTACTGGCCAATATCACCCAGGCACAAAGAATGCATATGCTTATTGCAAAATGTAAACAAAGATACATTTGATGTGAGATTTAACATGAATCAACATAAATCAAACAATTAGTTCACAATTTCACAATGAACTCACTCTTTACCCTTGTTGCAAACGCAACCGTTACTTGCTGTCAATATTTTGAAATGTTAGCATCTAAAATTAACATTTATCTGGAAAGGAAATGAATTTATTTCAGCTGCAACAAACAAAAGTTAATGGAGGTATCAATTTACCTACACAACAAAGCCGGCCTATTACAGCTTTGCAGGAGAATGGATGTATCAGATGCACATAATGCACCACTAATCTGGATCAGTTTGTGTAATATGGACACATTGCGAGGTAACTGTTACATATTACCACAAAGAATCTGCCAGCACCAATGACAGATAAATCCTTGTTTTTCATACCATACAAAGCTTGGTACACAGTCAGACACATATTACATATCTCCCCATATATTCCATATATTTAGTTTGGGTAGACAACAAAGAATTTCATAGTGGTGATGGACAATGCAACTTTTATGATTTGGCAAGGCAATATGCCCTCAGTGAACAGCAGAGATGACCAAGCAGCAGCCCTCCAGGTACCATCGCCCATCTCAGGGTTGTGATGTAATAAAATGCACTTAGTTTGCCCAGGTTTATAAGCAAACATCTTATTGGTTTCTATACAGGGCTTACCAAACATGGGCAAACTTAGCACCTTGTATTACATATGGGTGTAAGTGAGTGTAATGAGTGGTGGGAACTATAGTTGGAAACCAGCTTGTGGGTAGGTTGAACCCAAAACCCTGCTGAAGCAGAGGGGTAGGTAGGATCCAGAGTTACAGCAATGGGCAATAGAATAGGAGCCCACCACACCACACAGTAAAGTTAGTTATAAAAAGACAAAATAAGTAGGTAATGACACCCCAAGCACATTATATAAGGGTTAGGATGCATGCAGGGTAACTACGTTGTCAATTTGTAATAACCCTCATTTGGTAACATAAATGGCATGCCAATTTCATGTATTGTTTTCCTTTAAAACAAAGTGTGATAAATCCAATCTTAATTCCATGTAAGATTCCCTACAACACATGGCACAATACACGAAGTGCTGATTTCATCCATGTCTCAATAAATACAGTGCCAGTTTCATGTATACCACCCTCATAACAAATTGAAAGATCCATAAAGTACCAACTTCATGTACAATACCCTAAGAACATACGGTGAGCTAAATCTAATACCAATTCTAAATAGGGATACACCAAATCCATGATATGGTTCAGGATTAGGCTTTTTTTAAGCAGGATATGGCAGAATCCATGTTCCTGGCCAAACCGAATCCTTAACCCTTTTACTGCCAGCTGTTTTGGTCAAAGCGGAACTTGTATTGCCAGACAGTTTTTGAACATTTTGCACTGTTTCACTTTAGGGGCCTTTCCTCGGGGGACTTTTAGTTTACCCAGGAAAACAATATATCGTTTTTTCAGAACAACCTAAGCTTTCAAAATATGGTAGAATATTCCAATTCTGTAAGAAGATATAGGCTTCTAAATGTCTAAAAATGCAAAAAAATCTAATTTTCCATAATATAAACACACATACTAGAAACAAAAATTATTTTATGCACGAATATACAACTGATTTGGAAAGTCCCATGTCTCCTGAACGTGCCAATACCAAATATATATAGTTTTATGGAGATTTCTCACTTGTATAGGTCAAAAACTCCCAGCAGTACACTACCAAATTTCCAAAGCACTGCTCCAGAATGCTGCATACTTTAGATTTCAAGGCCAAAAATTCCACTAACAGAAGGTTTATCCCAGACAATTGTACATTTTTGGAAAGAACAGATTCTGGGGAATACAGAATAGGCACAACTGTCTGTCTACTCCAAACTATCAAATGCTTTCCTAAAGTTTTTGTTTTTTATCAAAATTTGTGATTTTTTTAAAAAATCGCTTCAAAGCTTCCAGTCTATAGTATCTTATCTCCTACAGGTCATAAAGTAACCAAATAAAACACCCTAAATATGAATGCCAGGGGTCCACTGAACAGTTTGATGCCCAATATGTATAGGTTTAGCTAAGTATGTGGCATGTAGGGGCCCCAATGTGAACATACCCCATATGTACTGTCATTTCAGCTCCTGCAAAATCAACACATTTACATCATTATATGTGGGATAAAGCTAGTAAAAAGTATGCTCACCCTTAGAAAGTCATATATTTTTGGAAAGTACACATTCCCCCGAATCTAAAATGGGTACCCATGTCTTTCTACTCCAAAGTACCAAGCCGCACAGCTTTTCTAAAGTTAGCAATTTTGATGACATTTCCAAAAATCCCCTCAAAGCTTCCACTTTGCAGCATCTTATATCCCACATAGCATTAGGTACCAAGATAAAACACCCCGAATTTGAACACCAGGGGTCCACTGAACAGTTTGATGCCCAATATGTATAGGTTTACCTAAGTATGTGGCATGTAGGGGCCCCAATGTGAACATACCCCCATATGTACTGTCATTTCAGCTCCTGCAAAATCAACACATTTACATCATTATATGTGGGATAAAGCTACAAAAAAGTACGCTCACCCCAGAAAGTCATATATTTTTGGAAAGTACACATTCCCCCGAATCTAAAATGGGTACCCATGTCTTTCTACTCCAAAGTACCAAGCCGCACAGCTTTTCTAAATTAGCAATTTTGATGACATTTCCAAAAATCCCTTCAAAGCTTCCACTGCAGCATCTTATCTCCCACATAGCATTAGGTACCAAGATAAAACACCCTGAATTTGAACGCCAGGGGTCCACTGAACAGTTTGATGCCCAATATGTATAGGTTTACCTAAGTATGTGGCATGTAGGGGCCCCAATGGGAACATACCCCCATATGATCTATCATTTCAGCTCCTGCAAAATCAACACATTTACATCCTTTATGTGGGATAATGCTACAAAAAAAGTACGCTCACCCCAGAAAGCCATATATTTTTGGAAAGTACACATCCCCCCGAATCTATAATGGGTAAACATTTCTTCTTGCTTCAAAGTACCAAGCTGTAAAGCTTTCCTAAGTTTGCAGATTTATATGACATTTCGAAAATCGCATAAAAATGTTGCAATTTGCCGCATTTATCTCTCACAATTTCTTGATAAAGATCAGATAAAGACAAATCACCCCAAATAGGAACACCAGAGGTCTACTGAACAGTTTGATGCCCAATATGCATAGTCTGCGGTATGTACTGACCCCAATACTCCATGTTTCCAATGTGAGCTTCAGCTTGTAAGCCTAAGGCTAAGGGCACATGCAGGAAAACTAACTTTTGGACAAAATCTGAAATAGTATTTTCTGTAGGTCCATAGTAGAATTCAGATAATCAAGTCCCAAATGAACTCATAAGAAAAGTACAGCATGCCACCTTGTGGAGACACAATATATTTTATAGGACCTGGTCTGGTGTATAAAAACGAATCACCTGCAAATGCTTTTCTGCTGGCAATAAGGTAAATCACTGGTGGGAAAACATATGTGCTGCTTTGGCAATATCGCCAAGCGAGTGGATCTGCCAGTGTATGGGGTCCTTAAGAGTCAGAGATGATCTTGCTTTGTGTCTTGGACTAAGAAAACATGCACCCCTGTGCTTGTCCTAATATACACACTATAATAAGAAGCATAGTAACCATTTGAAATGTTTACAATCTTAGTACTTTTAGAGTGTGGTAATAAAAGTTAAATTATACTTTTCCCCACATGCAATGGGTGGGGAGGTGAAGTTCAACAGTTACGTGTGGTAATTACTCCTCCTGTGGTTTCCTTTTTTATGTCATATCTTGAAGTATAATATTCCAATATTGCCTGAAGTTTTTCATCCATCAGAAAAGAAAAAAATAAAACCCTTTCTTTTATTATCTCCATTTCCTAGAACAGTCCCTGAATTAACTTAAGGTCCCCATACACAGGCCGATTCTAGCTGCCAATATCGGTCCCTTAGACTGATTCGCCAGCTAATCGGCCTGTGTATGGGGACTACCGACGGGAGTGCCCGACCGATATTTGGCCTGAAATTGGACAGGGGGCAGGTTAAAAAATCTAGTCGGATCAGGGACCGCATCAACGAGTCGATGCGGTCCCTGATCCGACTAGATTTTTTAACCTGCCCGATTTTGCCTATACCCGTCGTTATAATTCGATCGTTTGGCCCCAGGGCCAAATGATCAAATTATCCTGGATTCTCCCAATATTGCCCACCCGTAGATCTGAAGGTGTATGGGCACCTTTATTTGCAGGCCTGAATGGGGCTACAGCAAAGGGGTGGCTCACATTTAATGGACAAGGAAAGTCAAAATCTATTAAGCACACTATTAAATAGTACTACTATTGCTATGTAAAAATGCTATATTTCTGGCTTGCCTAATGAAAGATTTACTGAGATACACTTACTACAGTCTTTTCAGTGAACGGCGCAGCCATCTTTACTAGGGATGCCCACTTCCTTTCCCCTCACTACTCTCTACTGCACATGTGTCCCCAGCAGCCCCCCCCCCGCTCCCCCAGCAGCTGCAGGCTGCGTCTCACACACCAACTACAGCCCGCTCCGGCTCACACGACAACTCCAACACCACCACCCGCTCCCCCAGCACATGCAGGCTGCGTCTTACACACCAACTACAACTACTAACCCCCCCATCCGGTCTGCTCTTGCAAAAGGTGGCAGGGCAGCAGGAAAACATCAGCAAAGGTACCCGCTCCCCCCAGCACCTGCTGGCGTCCTCTTCTTAAGCGAGCAGCTCGCCGCTACATGCACTTCTTATAAAGGTGTCACCATGGCAACCAGACACTCCTGCTTGTGCGCATGTGCTTACTATAGTCCTGGTCGTAGTGTCTGTGCAGGAGCATTGCATTATGGGAATCTTCTCTACCCAGCTCAGCATTTTTTTCTTCCTGTTTGGCTTCTGATCATCTGAACTATTGAAATATGGGGAGACTTAAGGGCACTATTGAGAGAACTGAAGGTATGCCTGCAGCTTGAGATTAACTCTTTACTAGCCTTTCCTTCTCCTTTAAGTATTAATGTCCCATTCCTAGCAACTTTGGAATTGCTCTTAATTTTTTTTTTTAGTTTTGTAATTGTTTGCCCTCTTCTTAGTTAACAAATGGGGATGTCACTGACGTTACTGTTATTTTTCTTATCTTCGTATTAAGACCCTTTTTCGATTCATATTCCATTTTCTCATTCAAACTTCTGCCTGGTTGCTAGGATAATACCACAGCAACCAGATAGCTGCTGAAATACCAAACTCAAGAGCTGCTGAACAAAAAGCTTTACCTGAAAACCTAAATTAAAAATGAAAACCAAAAATAAATTGTCTCAGAAAATCAATATCTATGTCATACTAAAAGTTCATTTAAGGTGAACTACCTCCTTAAAGCAAAAGGAGGGAAGGGTTGCCATTACAGATGGGGGCCTGTCGAGAGTTTGTTAGTATATGGATTAGAGTCACAGTACAGTCCAATTCACAGTTCTAAAAATGAACATGACTTGCTGTGGGAATATGAGAGGCATTTTGGTTGACCATGGGCATTGGGACAGGTAGAAAATGATGTGGCCGGCCTTCCTCCATATGTGAGCATAGGTCCATAAAAACAGAGCACTAGTAGCCAGGGCTTTACCTGCCATGGGGCCTGGTAAACATTTGCTTAAATGGCAACAGGAGCACAGTGCTATTAGCCTGTACACCTGGTGGGGGAAGATTTTTGGTATGATTGATGCTCTTTAGGGGCTCATGTTTATTCTCATTCAGCGCAGGCAACAAAATGCCTGGAGTTCCCTTTCCACCTGCATTAACACAAGTGACCAGTGGGAAGACACATGCATAAGCACAAGGGAACTCCAGACATCACTCACATTGGACATTTAGTTGTTTGCGATAAATCTCCAATACCAAAGGCGACAAACTGTCCCTTGTTACCTTGTCAGTGTAAGTCTTGCCAGTCAGTGCCACTCTAGCGACAATCTGCCCATGTTGTCAGGACAAGGACAGAAGGGCTGTATACCTTTCATGGTGCTCTAATCACACCAATATCACCCATCTGTAGTTGGAGATAATGGGGAAAGGCCTGTTCACCAAATGATCATTAAATGCATTCTCAGCGTTAAGGCGAAGACACATTTTGTTAGCTGCAGTGAAAAAAAAAATTTGGTCCCGGTGATTTTTCCCGCCATAGGGTACTGTATAAGTCGCTGTGACTAATCACGCGGTTTAGTGTCAGCGTGAGGTGGCCATACAGGGGCAGTTTTTAGCCGATTTGGCCCCTTCAAATAAAATCTGCAGCTTACCTGCCCATGTATGGAGCCCTTTGATGGACCTGCCTGACCAATAAGGGCTTAAAGGTTTAAAAATCAGGGCAAGGACAACATCGACTTGATGTCTCTTGATGCTCTCCCTGACGGCGTGTATCCCCAAGCATCTTGATCCAATTGTTTGGCCCTAAGGCCAAAGAATGGGATATGCCGATAATGCCCACAAACTCACTAATTAGGCAGATCTTTAGATGTATGGCCAGCTTTAGACTTGCAGATTTTACACAAATGAACATTTAAGTCCAAGTTGTTCAAAAGAACCACAGGAAGAAGGTAAGAGGGCAACATTTTACAGCAATTTTTGCATATTGGCACCCCTCTAATTTGTCTTTACTCATCCAAAAATCCAGAGCCTTGTTTTGCCATACATTTGTTGATATTATCTTTACCAATAAAGGAAAGGTGCGACAAACACAAAACCCCAACAAAAGGTTGCTTTTCCAGCAATATACAAGAGTTCTGCAATAACCCAAAATCAGAGTGTGTGCACATATGTTGGAGAAAAACCACAGCGGAATAGATAGGATCACATGGATAGGTAAGCACATTTCAGAATGCTTTTGCTTGCCTTGGGAGAGGGTGGGGGGTTTCCTCTGAGTGTTTAGAGAAGTCTCAAAAACAACACAAAAAATAGAAAAGATCTAGAATGTTTCTTTTTATTTTTTCTTAACATTTAGATCCTTGATGGGTAAAGCATCTGAAAAGAAAAAAGAGAGAGAGGTCAGAAACATTAATTGAAAAAGCACAGTAAATCTTAAGTCATTTTGCAATGTGCAAAAATAATCCCTCAACCCTAGGATTTTGTATACACAAAAGCGATTTAACATTTTACATGCCAGCAAAAGACTACAATACAGGCATAAAAGTACCATGGGGCCAGAGTTAGAGTTTACATTTCTTGGTCTTAGTTTGATCAATGTCTGAAAAAAAATGGCATGGCTAAATCAGAGACAGCAAACAAATGGCTTTAACACATATACAGTTATACAAGGAAAAAACTTTTTTTGCAACTTTGTGTCCCCTTAGGCATTAGTACAATGACACAAAGGACCCAGAATGGAAAAAAAAATTGTCCTCAGGTGGAAATGGTGGTGGGATGTCAACTCTCAAAACTTGGCTTTCAGTTATTGGGTTCTTCTTTTCAAACACAAGCTAAGTTTTGCACCAAGGGCCATGACAGCAGTGGTACCATATCTTTACATTATGTATTCATATACAGAGGTCTTTTCACTTTCCACCAACAGATGCAATCACTTACCACACGGATCCTGTGTCCAATGGCTTTAGCTGGGAGGTTAGAGCGGAACTTGGCACGGACCATGCCACTGTTTCCATGAGCTCGGGTCACCTTACCCCAGATCACACGAGTTCTGTTGGGCTTTCCACCAGGTGTCACTGTATTACTATAAAAAAAAAAAAAAAAGTTTGTAAACATTACATCTTGCAATTTTAAAACTCCAGCAGCAGTACATTTAACAGAAACAGGTTTGTCTCATTTTATTAAACATGCAAGTAGAAACATATTGCCACCCTCCAGTGATTGAACCTGTCCCACCCTTTAACTGCCTTTTTTAGTTGCCATTACCCAATGAGCTAAAATATTTTTGTACAGGTGCAAAAGTACACTATAAGAAACAAGCTTTCTATAAATTTTCAGTAAAAATCTCAGTTTAAGTTATCCTGCAAAAAGCAATACAAAGTATGAGAGGAATTTATACACTGCTTGCATGGCAAAATGTTACTCAAATATCCAAAGGAAAGTGAAATCTTTCGTCAAAATATATAATTCAACATGACAAAACTAATTTTGCTTTAAAAGTCTGACAGAAGGTCTACGTATAAATCAGCAAAGAACTATCATCCGTAACCTATACATGCATTAGGGTTTTTTCGTGTTTTTCTATTTTAGATTTCAGTCTTGAGGAAGAACAGTAAGCCAGTTCATAAAAATATCAGTCTACATATTCTTACATAAAAATATAAAAGTGAACTGAACTGGTAATCAAAATACTTCCATTCTTGGGAACCCATCCCCCACCACAAACACACACGGGCTGTTCAATTAGCTTTGCATTCTCTCACGTTTTTATGCATATTTCGGCTTTATGTGCCTGCACCTGAGCGTATTCCATTAATTCAGGTGCAGGCACATGTAGGAGCGCATGGCGCATATTTTCGGCAAGTGGTTTTCAGCTTGTCGAAAATATACACCATATGTATGGTGTGGCATTAACCTAACAGAAGAACAGTGCATATTCCAAGTGCTTGGTTCCCAAATGTAAAAGCGACTTACTTTTTTGCTTTGTACACATAGGCACATCTTTTTCCCAAGTAAAATTCTGTTTCATCTCGAGCATAGACTCCTTCAATTTTAAGAAGAGCTGTGTGCTCCCTCTGATTTCGAAGGCCTCGCTTGTAGCCAGCAAAAGTGGCTTTGCTCCACAATCTAAAATTAAATTTCAAAAATGTTATTAAACACATGGGAACTCTTCTATATCATCCCTCCCTTTTCAATAGGAAGAAATGCTTTTAAATACAATTTCTAAGTGGTCTTCTAAGCAATTTTATTTAAAAAAGGCACATTTAAATACACTCTGCAGAATACCAAGGTTTTAATTCTTACAGCGAAAGTTAAACAGGGTTAAAAAAATTAAATTGAAAACCTCAAAGAGTTTTGACTAATTTATAGTTCTAGGCGCTTTATTAACAGATATATACTGTAAGTGTAAATATATTTTCACTTCAAAATTAAATTGCAAGGGTTGTCAAAAGCGCACACTACAGTTTTACTTCATATCTCCTTTAAATCACAAATGGTATGAAAAAATATCAGTATCGAACTACAAACCAAATTTATGGCCCCCAGTCTGATCTGGGGCTCCAATATTTTTGTACGACATTTATATAAAATCTGGCAAACCCACATTGGTGCTCTACTTGGGTTATAAAACTAAACAGGTGAAATAACATAGGAATTTAGACATTATTAAACCTTATGCTGTGCCTAAGCAAGTGTCACATGCTGAAAGAATTTGAAGAAAATAAAAAGTAGAACCAAAAGGTAGGCTTGTCACTTTCATGTCACAATAACAACTAAGATTAGCTGAATCGCAGAAGTAAAGCAGCCTAAATAAGTGACATGTAAATAATTGCTTTACTACTATGATACAGAATTAGAAATATTGCTCATACCTTCCAGACATGTTGCTCTCCTAATGTCCAGATGCAGGCAGGACTGTAAAAAAAAAAAAAAAAAAAAAAAAAAAGACGTAGAAATATTTTTGTTAAACTGCAAGCTTTATGTGCTTTAATTATATTGCGTTTGATTTAATTACTTTCCCTGAGAAATGTCACAGGAAATAGATACAAACAGTGGCAAATGGAACCTCACAAATACCATAACACTATCTAAAAACATTTGGTGATGCATACACAGTTATGCATACACAGTTATGCAGACAGTTTCATTTGCAATCACATGTAACACTATGTCATTAAGAGTATTAATGATTCACTCCAAGTATTGGAGACCTTATTCTGGGTTAACATTTAAAGAGAAAGAGGTGGATCTTTTTCTCCAAGAGGCACGCCACAATCTTACCTGCATTTCCCAGGAGCCCTTATACCTATAGTCTTACCTGTGCACAATGCAGTAAAAAGTACCTATACTGTGCCTGTGCAAGGGATCCAGGTAAATACAGATAGATGGTGGTGTGACAGTTAGAAAGATGCCCACGGCCAACATATTGCTTCCCCTAGTAAATAAGACTACTTGTCCTTTTAAAGAAAATCTAGGACAAGATCAATATTATCTTTATGACACCTCTCTTAAATGAACAATAAAAACATCTTTCCAAATATGTCATATGAAACAAACATTTTCCCTTAACATGTGTGACTTTGCAATAGCAAAAAGCATGATCAGGAAGCACATCTCCAGCAGGCACACACCCGAGTGACCCCACAATTACCCGCTTACAAAGGCAGGACTTACGATCCTAAATTGGCTTTCCAGCAGCAGCTGACTTCTATAATAGAACTATACGAATAGGTGGCGGCAGAAAACCTATAGACAAGTACAAGCCAAGCTGCCCAGCACTTCAATTAGCCAAGCTTATTCCCCGTTTGTATTAAGGGACAACTACTACACAAAACTCGGCCTCTCAGCGAAGGGAAACTTCCTTAGGTGTCTGGCACAACTGTCGCCAAAAGAACAACTCGAAAACAAGTTTGCTGCAGTTGTACAGCTGCGAAAATAAGCCGGCAATGGGAAAATCCTATCAGCCTAGCTCCAATGCAATCCTCTCCGTATCCCAAACATCCCGTCTCCCACAGGCTCAAAGCCAGGCCCGGCAAATAACGCTCAAGTAGACGTCCCCGTTCATGTCGGTATTTCTCTCATACGACCCATTTAACTGTCCATTTTTCAGTATTAATATTTGACTATACACTAAGCTCACCCGCACTGGTAACCAAGATGGAGGAAAAGGAAGGGGGAGCGCTTTGCATGACGGGAAATTATGAACGTAGCATGCGTGAGGTGTCCATGTGACTGCCTAATGTAAAAGGGTAAAAAAAAAAAATAAATTAAACCCAATTTCAGGGCAATGAACTATGATCTCTAAGAGAATTGATTTTAAATCTAAAATCGTGAGATAAATGCAATAAATGTTAAAAATGATATATAACCGGCGGTACGAAGACGAATAGGACGCAAGGACTCTCGGGCAGGGTACGATCCCCATGGCAACTGTATGTAAACATTGGGTGTTCTGACGCACAGGTAACTTGCAAATCAGTTTTCGCAAAATCTGTATTGGCATTATATATTTTACATTGTACGTGAATGTGCATATAGCTACATAGTTGGGGTAAAAAGGGATGCAGTGTGTGTTTGGTAGACGTTACCATACCTGAGTAGTAGTAATACAGGGACTTAAGAAACATACACTGGCTAAGATACAGGCTCCCTGTTCTATAGTAAATGCTTTTTATTTGGCTGGATATAATACTTTAATGGATAAAACATAAAATTCTAATTGCATTATCCTTTAGTTGTATTACAAGAAAAGTAAGCAGTTTGTTATGTAGGGATGCCCCTCTTCCAATACTACCAGTGTCCACTCTCAGCTGCCCTTCCAATCCATACACCAACCCATTTGCATTCACATTTGGGCAAGAAAAAGTCACCCAGTTGTCCGTTATAAACACATTTGTGTCTTTGAAAACATCTGAATTGATCCATCTTATATACTTCCTTATGAAATTGCATTCAGTAGGATGGTGCAATGGAATGTTCTAGGTTTCCCTGGTCAGTTCTTAATCTGGAAATGCTATTGTTAGTACTGTGTTTGGAGTTTCCTTATTGGCTCAAAGGGGACCTGCCACCCAGACATAAAGTCAAAGTAATTTTTAAATTTAACATGAAACCCAAATTTTTTTAATGAAAACATCCATACCTGTTATAATGGTATTTCAAATCTTCAAATTTGTCTCTGTGCATATGAGTTGTTAGCAGTGGTTTGGGCAGCACACTAGTCATTAAATGCATAGTTTGCGAAGAACATAGACACACATATAATCAGGGCACATGCTCTTCGCGAACTATACTAATTGTATACATACAAGTGCACCCAGGTGTTAAACTATAGTGCGAGGTTAACTTTATCAATAGTCATTAAATGCAAGCATGAGCACCTAAAACAAATTTGGGCTCATGGAGACTTCTGGGAAATGTAGTATGGGCTCTGCACATACAGGTTGCTATGGCAACAGAGCGCTATTAAAGAGGAATTGCCTCTTTGTCAATCTCCTTTGTGCTTTTGCTGTTTACTATGCCCCATGGTTGATAATAGCATTATAATTTTTTTTACCTTAGCACATTCTAATTATTACAAGCTTTTTGGTGCCTTTTTGGGCTTATTAGGGTGGGGAAGGTAGATTTTCACTGTTTGTGTGTGGATACAGAAATCCTTAAGAAAGGTTACACTGTAGTGACCAAAACACTGAACTTTGCACATGATTTTGTAAATATATTTGATTTATTTGCTAAAGATCCATGCTTGCAGAACTTTTTGGGGCTTAGTGTTTGCTTATCTTGCATTGTTTGGTAGGCACCTTTTAAAAAGTGTTTTATCCAATTTGCAGCAAACTAAAGGCTTTGCATTCTGACACATTCATACCTTGCAGGTCAAGTAAAACTCCTTGAAAGATGACATTGTCTATGCTGGATGCACTTCGGGCGTGCACTGTACTGGAGGACAGCCTAGATCAACTCTCCGTTCTGGGAAACATCATGCCTGTATCTTACCATGGCCGCAGTGATGTTAGTGACCATAAACATTTGGCTGTGATTGGGTATTTTGTGGAATCTAACTTTTGATGTTGAATATCCTAAAAAGTCCTGCAAATGTAACCTGGTTATAAAGTTAGCATATATTATCTAGTGCAGGGATCCCCAACCAGTGGCTCGTAAGCCACATGTTTTTCACCAACCTGTTGGATGTTGCTCCCAGTGGCATCAAAGCAGGTGCTTATTTTTAAATTCTTGGCTTGGAGGAAAGTTTTGGAAGCATTGTAGGCTGCCAGACCACATAGGAGCTACCAGTAGCCAATGACAGCCCAAAATAGACACCCCCTGGACCTTTTTGCGTGCTTGTGTTGCTCTCCAACTTTTGATTTTTGCATGTGGCTCATGGGTGGAAAAAGGTTGGGGATCCCTGATCTAGTGCAATACAAGATGCTCTGGGAACAAATATTTTCTGAGCAAACATTTATATTAAAGCAGCGTCGTTCGGTCTGGAATATTTGTAGTGACTGTTTTTGCCTTTCTTTATAATTAGTCGGCTTTCTAATGTCTTGTGTGTAATTTTAGATAGTTGGAAATGAAATTGGAAAGATTCTAAAAACACAGAGGCAGCTGGAAGGAAAATTTGAAGACCTCATGGGGAAACGAGCAGAAGTTCGAACAACCTCTTTCCCTCTGTCCAGTAAGATGCTGGATCTGACAAAGCAGGTGGAAGAAACTAGCGGAAATCTAAAATTGACCAATGAGCAGTTTATTCGAGTAGTGAAACAGAGTCCTCTAACTGCAGATAACCTCAGGAAGGTCCAAGCCGACAGGTGAGACAGATGCTTCTTTTTGTTTGTAAGCGTCATGGCAGACGGGGAGATTAGTCACTGCGCGACAAATCTCCCTTGTCGCGGGCAGCTAATCTCCCCGAAATGCCATCCCATTGGCTAGATTGTAAATCGCCGGTGGGATGGCATACACAATTGTATTAAAGGGGAAGGTCGATACATTGATAATCTAAGCTGTAGTTTAATAAAGTCTGAGGCTGATGCCACACGTGGTGTAGGGCTGATTTTTTCAGCCCTACGCCTGCTACTTGTGCCTGCACCCGAATGAATGGAATACGCTCAGGGGCAGGCACATGTAGCCGATATTCGCATGAAAACGCGAGAGAATGCAAAGCCTCGCGTTTTCATGCGTATATCGGCTACATGTGCCTGCACCCGAGCGTATTCCATTCATTCGGTTGCAGGCACAAGTAGCAGGTGTAGGGCTTAATTTTCGGCAAGCGTTTTTCCGCTTGCCGAAAAAATCAGCCCTACGCCACGTGTGGCATCAGCCTTAGTTGCAGTTTTATTACAAATAGCATGCCTCTTCTTTTTCCTCTGTACAAACAGGCAGTTTGCAGCAGATGTTATTGCAGAGATGTCAATGGAGTTGGAATCATCAGGATCATTTCACAGCCTCCAGCAAGCTGTGGCCCTTGTAAAAGAAGAAAAGGCCAACTTTTATAATGCTATAACCAGGTAAAAAGCTATACAGGTTACATAGAAATAGATTTTTCCCCTTCTAATTGAAATCTCTCCCCTCTCCTTTTTCTTCCACATATGCTTTGTCATTCTTCCACATAAGTGTCCTTCTGTTATCCCAAATATTTTTTCTGTTTTCACCATTATGTCTTTTTGGGTCACCATTCCCAAATTGTATTCTCTTGTACCATTCTGAATTTCTTTCTTCCATAGCTCCTATCAAACCTACCTTATGCTCTCCGTATCCAAATATATAGTTCTTTTTTCCCATTTTCCTATTTGCCACCCCTCTCTTGACTGACTTCCAGTGTCCAGTCCCCTTATGTGCCCTATGTTTCACCATGACTTACACTCCCTCCCTACTTTACCTTTCATAGTTATGCAATAGCCAGATGTGCTCCTATAATTAATTCAAAATTGTATTTCAACCATGCAACCTGTACCTCCGTATGGCTGCAATCATACTCTAAGGGGCACATTTACTAAGACACGAATTCGAATCCGAATTGGAAAAATCAGATTGGAAAACTAACATTTTGCGACTTTTTCGTATTTTTTTGCGATTTTTCGGCGCCTTTACGACTTTTTCGGAAATTGACGCGACTTTTTCGTTACCAATACGATTTGCGCGAAAAAACGCAAGTTTTTCGTAGCCATTACGATGCGCTCGTATCTTGTTGCGACTTTTTCGTATTGATCGCTCGTAAGCGGCGGGCGAAACTTTCAGACTTAGCATGATTTTGGAAGCCTCCCATAGGACTCAATGGCACCCTGCAGCTCCAACCTGGCCCAAGTAAAGTCACCATACTGAAGCTTGAATGAATCCGAATCTTTCGTACTCGGCACGAAGGCTACGAAAAAGTCGCGACAAAATACGAGCGCATCGTAACGGCTAAGAAAAACTCGCGTTTTTTCGCGCAAATCGTATTGGTAACGAAAAAGTCGCAACAATTTTCCGAAAAAATACCGCCAAATACGGACGCATTCGGCCGGTTCGTGAGTAAGTAAATGGGCCCCTAACTGTATTTCTTCAGGTGCTTTCTTTTGAAGTACAGTACTTTCAGTGCTGGATTTGTCTTCCGGGTGCCCAAGGCCACCCTGTTGGCCACCCCCCGTGTGCACATGCGCGACACCCTTCCCCCGTCCCGCATGCGTGGCCGCGAGCGTGCATGCGCAAAAATGTAAACTCCCATACGGAGAAGTGGGAAGCAAAATTTAAACATTTTGTTGTGGTGGGGCAGCATGCCGCCCCTAAATTTGTGCCGCCCTAGGCACGGGCCTTTGCCACAAATCCAGGCCTGAGTACTTTCAAATTCTATATTGTTAATTCCATTTGAATAAAATGCACTTTACTGCTGTTAGAAGTGAACAATAAAAACATCACTAGACACTCAACAGCTGGCTGAAAGCTGTACTTCTGTATTTATTAAAGTTAATGTCTCCAGGCACTAAAGAGCAAAGTACTGATAGTAAATGAGTAAGACAAGTTTAAAACAACTGCAAAAGCAGGTACACTTGGAATGGATGGCAACATAGTAGCATTGAATCTGTAGAATACACAGTGACAGGTTGTGGGACTGCAACAGGAGCAGAAAAATACATTGCAGAGATATACATATTGGTTGGTGCCTGTACATCACTGTGCCAGTGCTATGGGGAAGGCTTCAACAAAGTCACTTATTTGTTATTGGTGGAAACACTTTTCTTCCAGTTTGACATACTAATTTAGGTGTTCTGACCTAATGCTGACTTTTTGGGGATAAAAGTATTGAATGTATTTTTAATGGTTATTTTATTATTTAAATCTGTTGTGCAACTTTTTATGTACACAGAGCCATCATTTTCACACCTTAGGGCTGTAGCACAAGGGGAGATTAGTTGCCCGCGACAAATTGCGAAATGCCATCCCACCGGCGAGAATGTAAAGGGCCACAGCACTTAGGTAGTTAAGAGCCAGTCAAAATTAGGGGTTGCAGCAACAGTCAAACACAATGTTACCGTGGCAAGGATCACCCATTATTTATATACACAGCACTCGGCCCACAAAATTTTTATAGGCAGAATAGTGGAATTGCAATGTAAACACAACTGAGCTGGTGAGGTGGCAGTGGTTTTAAAAATTTTAACTGCAACTTTCAGTAGTTTTTAAGCTGCAAAACAAAAATAATGGAATGTAAACTATGAAGTATTTTGCAGCTGATACAAGTCATTGCCTAAATTAGTAATTGCAGGCACCAAAGCTACATCTCCTTTTCCTGAGTTTGCATACATTTGCCATGAAAATTGATGGGGGTACACAGTGTAAGTGTGGCTTTAACCATAAACTGTAAGATTTGCTGGGGGATTAGTGCTCATTATAAATCTCTGGTCCCTGACCTGTTGCACCATTTGCAATTTCTCTAGAGAAGAAGACGGGAGAAAGAAGATAAAATCACTCCAGAAGCAGATACAGGAAGTCAAACAGGAGAAAGAACTGGAAATGCAGGTACATTGCCAAAGTTGCCAAGAGCCTATGATTAAGTGCCCGCTTTTGGCACAAAATGCATCAGGCTGTCCATGTTTGAGATGTTTTTTCTTTAGCATTGTCTTGCATTAGGAGGAACCCAGGGCCAACCGCACCAGCATATGGTCTCACAAGGGTTGTGAGGATCTCATCTCGGTACCTTATGGCAGTCAGGCTACCTCTGGCGAGCACATGGAGGGCTGTGCGGCCCCCCAAAGAAATGCCACCCCAGACCATTACTGACCCACTGCCAAACCGGTCATGCTGGAGGATGTTGCAGGCAGCAGAACGTTCTCCACTGCATCTCCAGACTGTCACATGTACTCAGTGTGAACCTGCTTTCATCTGTGAAGAGGGCACCAGTGGTGAATTTTGGTGTTTTTTGGTGAATCTTGGAGTTCTCTGGCAAATGCCAAACGTCCTCCATAGTGTTGGGCTGTAAGCACAACCCCCACCTGTGGACGTCAGGCCCTCATACCCAGGGGCTGTGGAGTCGGAGTCGGCAAAAAATGAACTGACTCCGACTCCTACTAGTTTAAATGTCCCAATTCACAAACAGTCATAATTAATTACTTTTCTGCTATAAGAATAAAGCCCAATGCACGCAGTGCATAAATGAACACATTGAGTGACCATGAAGCATGCTTATCATTGACTGTATGCTTCACTAAATGGGACGTAACGCACAGTTAAGGTGTGGCAGCTCCACTGCGTCGTGTTCCTCTGTTACAGGGAACACAATGCCCACTGTGAACCTAGCCTAACTCTCACTGATAACTAATTAATTTTTTTTTAAACAAGTGGCTGGATAGTAATAGCTGGCATAAAAATCAAAAAAATAAACCAAACCTTGTTGTTTTCATTGTGTTTGTCTTTTGCTTTAATTAGGCAATACAGTAGAGTGTTGGCTTCCTAGTCCTAGAGGAGTCGGAGAATTTATCTGCCGACTCCACAGCCCTGCTCATACCACCCTCATGGAGTCTGTTTCTGAACGTTTGAGCAGACACATGCACATTTGTGGCCCGCTGGAGGTTATTTTGCAGGGCTCTGGCAGTGCTCCTCCTGTTCCACCCTGCACAAAGGCAGAGGTAGCGGTCCTGCTGCTGGGTTGTTGCCTCCTACGGCCTCCTCCACATCTCCTGATGTACTGGCCTGTCTCCTGGTAGCGCCTCCATGCTCTGGACACTACGCTGACAGACACAGCAAACCTTCTTGCCACAGCTCGCATTGATGTGCCATCCTGGATGAGCTGCACTACCATTTGTGTGGGTGCATGCCCAGGAGTTGTAGGGAGGTCATACAGGCACATGGCCACACACAGTACTGAGCCTCATTTTGACTTGTTTTAAGGACATTACATCAAAGTTGGATTAACCTGTAGTGTTTTTTTCCACTCTAATTTTGAGTGTGACTCCAAATCCAGACCTCCATGGGTTGATAAATTTGATTTCCATTGATAATTTTTGTATGCTTTTGTTGTCAGCACATTCAACTATGTAAAGAACATAGTATTTAATAAGAATATTTCAATTATTCAGATCTAAGATGTCTTATTTTTGTGTTCCCTTTAGCAGTGTATATATATATATATATATATATATATATAATATATATATATAGAGAGAGAGAGAGAGACAGCCAGTTGGTGCACACCACTAACAATGATTATACCTGGGTGCAAGAGCAAATATAGTACAGTAAGACAAAAAAGTGTCAGCACTCACAGGATTTAAAATATTTGAAAAAAGATAAATTTTATTACAAAATATGAAAAAGGAACATTACAGACCTCAACGTTTCAGTCCCCCACAGGAGGCAGAGAAAAGACTGAAACGTTGAGGTCTGTAATGTTCCTTTTTCATATTTTGTAATAAAATTTATCTTTCTTCAAATATTTTAAATCCTGTGAGCGCTGACACTTTTTTGTCTTATATATATATATATATATATAGTTTCACATCGTGACCATAACTTGGTGTTTTGCTTAGAGCCGCAGTGAACTTATTGCTCACCTAAAGGATCAATTGCAAGAGATGAAAGCCAAAACAAGCATAGAAGGCAGATATGTCAAGAAAGACACAGACCTACTGATCTCCCAGACCCAAAGAAAGTGCGGCATTGCGGAGTCAGAGCTTCAGACTGAGCTACAGGTCAGCATGTGTTCATGATTCACAAAACAGCAGTGGAAGCAGACTTTATGGCCCATTTAGAAACATGTGCAGTGTCCAACATTTGCACTCAATATGCCACATTTTTAGGCACAATGTATAATTACTCAGAATGACAACTAAAATGCAGACTGCAAAATAGCAAGCACTGTAAACTGGTTTATTAATGAAAATGTAAATTGGCATTAGCATTGGTAAACTGCAGAAAATTAGGTGCCATAGTTTGACTGCAAAAATGGGGGTGTAACCTGTGTCAGTTCTGGTGTGAACTAAACTTCATTGGGTGAAAGCTAGGTATTTGTGTATGTGCAAAGCAAAAAAGGATGGCTTTTAGATAACACCATTGCAGGGAAAATGTTTAGTTCATAGCACCATGTACCTTGCACATAATACAGCTAAGTATGTAGAAGTGGGATTGTAGTGCAGTGTGTGAATATAAAGTTTCACAACCAAGCACTGCAGTAGATTGCATTTTTTTACATCCCATTATCATTTTGGAACTTTCCACGACCAGTAGAATAGTATTACTAATTCACCACATGATGAATGTGTTCATTTCAAAAGGCTTTATATTTATTGGCATTTACCATTGCACAACTTGAGATTAAAGTTCCCACCAAACTCCAGGAAGATGACCCATTTAACAAATATATTTTAAAATTCTGGATCCGTTATGAACCCTAAGGTTGCTCTATACTATTGGCCTCTCCCATATAGCTGGCTCTGTTAACACTTTTAGAAGTAGGAAGTAGAGACCACACACACAAAAGTTTTGGCAGTGGAGCTTACTCCATTTATTTTGCCAGTGTGACCACACACAGCATTTGTGGGGGGGGGGATTTTGTGCTCCCTTTCCTTCTAAGGGGTAAACAGGCCATAACATGCGAATGCACAACCTGTGGGAAACAGTTGCTGGACTTTTTCTTCTGGCAACACACATGTTCTTGTGGAGAACAGGGTGGCTCAACTATGACTTGGCTCATTAGAAAATTGTCTATGATCTTTGTATAGCATTTACTGGCAGAAGTGAATTTTATGTGAGATAAATGTAATTTTCCTGTAGATGTTAATATCTTTGATATAACTGTCAGCTTGCTCCCAAAACTAACACTTGCAGATACAGTAGCACATCTCAAATCACAAATTGTGTGGACAAATTTGTTGAGAGAAATACATTTTTACCCCTTATTGCTCTTAGTTTATATGTTCTTTGAAAATGTTGTCAAAGAGCCTGTTTCAAGAGCCAGTGACATGACATGACAGTAATTTTGTTACCCTGCTCTAACTTACTTCTTGTCACAGAGCGTCAAGGAAAAAATGGACGAGGAGATAAGAGTGCATATGGAGATTGAGAATTTTCTCAGGCAGCATCAGCAGGTGAGTGAAATGTATTTGTCTATATGAATTAGTGCTATCTAACTTGCTGAAAGCAGTGAGACGATTACACCGTATGCAATGTTGGCAGGCCAGCTTGTAGTGCCAAGCAAAGAAGTGCCTGTTGCTCATGGGCAGTTTGTACTGCCCATATGCCTTGGTGAGCTAATTCTGCAGACTTCCAGCTGGACAGCACTGAAATGAAAGATGAGGCCATGATTATATTTAGCAGATAAACCGGACACTGCTAAATTCTAGTATCTAGAAGGCTTATTATCCTTTATTTATGTAAAGCATATTTATTCTGCAGCACTTTATACTTTAGAATGATTATACATCATTTACCTTCCCCAGTAGGTCCTGCAATCAGAGATTTCTTGGCAGACAGCTTTGTCTCACACTTTTTTACATCATTCGTTAATCCTGCTTATTTTTTCTAGTAGTCTAAGCTGTAAGTTCTCTAAAGTGGTCAGGTCACTTGCACCTCATTTTCTCAGCACTGTGATGTAGAGATTGTTTTGTTGGCAGGGCAATTGCACTTCAGTGTCCTGAGAAGAGTAAAGGTGGAAGAGGTAAAGAAGCAGTCTGTAGTTTTTGTGTGGAGGTCTACATCCTTGATCTTGGTGAATATTGGTATTGCCTGATGGGGCAGAGTAGGCTATTGGACAAAGCAACAAGATTTTTTTTTTTTCATTATAGTAACCTTTTGTCCATATGCACAGTAAAAATATCTGAAAAAGATTCACAATTGGAATGAAAGGGTTTTAAAACATATACGTAGGGACCTATAGGGTTGACAGGGTTAATTCCCAGGGTTATAAATGGTGGTCAGATGCTCTGATGGGCTTTAAGAGCCCCATCTTTCTTATTTTCACCCATTCCTCTATTTCCAACAATGAAACCGTTGATGAGAGATGTCTGCCAGATGTCTGCCAAAAAAGGTTGTGGCATAGAGTAGTTCTGTATATATTGTGTTCTGCTATTGGGTTTTGGGAAGGAACACCTTGCTGGTCTCAACTGCATTGATCAGGACTTGCACAAATCAACAAAATTAAAAATCTCTTATACACCTTATTAGGAAATGGAGCAGAAGCTAGAATACTGGATGGAAAAGTATGATAAGGACACGGAAGAAAAACAGGCAGAGCTAAATTCTTTAAAGGCTTCCAGAGCACATGACCTCACTGTGCTGCAGGAGTTGGCCACAAAGGTACGTTAGGCAGCGGATAAACTACTACAGGTGTGGGACCTGTTATCCAGAATGCTCGGGACCCGGGGTATTCCGGATAAGGGATTTTTCCGTAATTTGGATCTCTTAAGTCTGCTAAAAATAATTTAAATATTAAACCCAATAGGCTTGTTTTGCCTCCAATAAGGATTAATTATATCTTAGTTGGGATCAAGTACAAGGTTCTGTTTTATAATTACAGAGAAAAAAGCAAATCATTTTTAAAAATTAGAATTATTTGCTTATAATGGAGTAAATGGGAGAATCCATATAGTGTTGCAGTAGCCTTTCCATAATTCGGAACTTTCTGAATAAAAGGTTTCCGGATAAGGGATCCCATACCTGTAATAATTAAATTGTGCATTATGTAACATTTCACTAGCAGTTTCTTGAATGTCACTTTGTCAGTAGAAATATGGTTATTCGGGAGCCCCGTCAATATCCATTCTAGTTTCTTTCACAAACTTGACTCACTTTTGAGGTTCCTGTATTGGACTAAAACAGCGCCATTGGTCTCTGATGACCCTGCAACTTCCACCGATACTGGGGGCCTAGCAGCCCAACTGTCCTGATATATTATATTTTTGATCTTGTAGATAGGCCTCTACTGATACTAATAACCTGACCACAATGCTCTACTGTTACCTGCAAATTAATTACACCCTTATTCCAATTTCAATTACAGCGTAAGCGCATTCATATCTTTGGAAGACCTACTGTTCACTAAGAAGCTTCAGGAGGAATCCCTTACCCCAGTTCTATTCCCACCTAGCTCTCCTTCCCAGTTACTATGACAAATGAGCTATTGCCATCTGTGCTGTAACCCCTGACTTTGGGCGGAAATTCGACTCCCTAGTATGATTAAAATACTAATTTATCGGATTTAGAACCTTCCCGATCCACCACAGGCTTTATAAGATTAACCCTACTATTGCAAACAAAATGTCCCAGATTTATGCACTCTCCTGTCACATTTGACATATGGTCTAGTCGTGTCTTTGGATTCAGAAATTTTGACTCAATTAATTTAGATCCTCTTATTTGAATACTGATTTGGGATGAGGAGGTTTCTTCTCATGCAGATTGGACCCTGGTTACTATCACTATATATGAAGGAATATTGTCTAATTCTTCATGACAATTATGGGGTTGTTAACCTTCGAATCAACTTTTAGTATAATAGAGTGATATTACAAGACAATCTGAAATTATTTGAAAGGTTGTAATGAGCACCAACTGAAAAGCTGCTTAGAATTGGCCATTCCATATCATACTAAAGCCGATAATATTGTACGACACAAGATTCGGTACATGTATGGGGGCTCAACGAGGCAACCGATCTTCGATCAGCCAGGTCAAAAGATTTTGATTGGGTGCCACCTTAAATTAATTTAAAAGTATTTATTTAACATACTTATTACCTACTGTTTTCCACCCCAGTCCCTCCTTCACTATGCAAACAAAAACAATTACATAAAAATACACCTTGTTTGGGTATTTTTCTTTTATTTATACTTTTTCCATTTTGTTGTCATTTTTTTTTTAAATTCAGTTTGTAACGTTGTGCAGTAATCAGAGATTCAGGAGGGAAGGGCTCATCCTGGAACATTGCCAGACTGTTTGTATAGTTACATTAACATGCTATGTACTGGTACTGGTGGCTGCTTGCTGTGTGTGCCTGCAGTCTTGGTAATCCAAAAATCAATTGTTAAAAAAAATAATTAAATCAGCATTATAAATAACCTTATGTGTCTAGAACATTATAAATACCACTTCCTACACCTTTCATAACATTTTACTTGCCATCCTCGATTTGCACCTTATATTTCAGCTAATATGATTCACTTTTTTAGAAATATATATTTTCCTATCATTTGATAGTATTGCACACTAGAAAGTACTTGAATTGTAGTGTGTATTGGTTCAGCACACCTATATTAGTTATTGTGATCATTTAGACCAAGGAGTGCTGTCAAGCACATACACACATTGGGGTTCATAATAATGTTTATATTCTGTTGTCGCATTGCTTTGGTGAAATTGTTCTAGCTTCCATTTATTTCAGTGTAAAGACTTTGAGAAGGTAATAACTGAAGATCGACTGGAGAAGGAGAAAGCACAGATGCACAAGATGCAGGAAATGAAAGAATTAGCAAGTGTCATCAAAGTAAGAAAACATTTAAAAATCACTTTTTTTTTATTAAAAGGTTACTATAACCTTAAATTTCTTGCTGCAATGTGCTTACAGGGGACAATCTGTGCTGGTTTAGTTTATGGCATTTCTCTATTTTGGCTCTGTTTCACTTACCATTCCCCCATTACATAAAGTACCAGTCTTCCGGCTTCTTGATAGCTAGGTAATAGCATTATTTTCATTATCCGCTGAATCCTTATGTCTGTATCTAAATGGAAAAGGCTGTATAGTTTCATCTACGGATTTACCTAGCCACTCTCAGCCTGCCTTCCATTAAGTTTTGGGTGCAGATGGCTCTTACAAACCTTTAGGTTTTCGACAGAGTGAACAAATGGCAAACACAGGCTGGTGAACATATTCCCTTACTCTATTAACCAAACTTGGGTTTATACATTAACAGAAACATAATATGCCCGCATCTAGTAAGCTACTAATAAGATGCACTAATACAATTTTGCTTTCTTTATTCAATGTGCATTTGAGCAGTACAATTTAAATGTTAATTGGCTGTAATAAATCTTTTGCTTATTTTATAAAGGGAAAGTAGAGTGAGTAGAGAAATACACTCTCATATTTGTAGAAGCAGCTCAGATATAGAAATGGCAGGGTCTTGCAGGTATATATTATTATTATTAAATAACAAAATTCTAAGCCAAGATGCACTGCCATTATGATATATATATTTCTACATCATATGGGCAGTACATCTTGGCTTAGAATATTATGGGTTTTTTGGGGTTTTTTTTTTATTCCTTTAGTAAAACCACAAAGATCATAACATTCTCCTCATCTCTTTAGCTCCAAGCGTGGTGGAGAGGTGTGATGGTGCGGAAAGGTCTGGGAAGCTACAAGAAAACAAAAAGCAAAACTGCCAAAGAAAAAGGCAAGAAAGGCAAAGCCAATAAAGGTGGCAAAAAGAAATGATTTCTTCCCCGCTTCTACCCAAAAAGGACAATGATTTGCAAATTAACATCTCACAAGGTTCTAGTGAACAACAAATAGATTAATATAGTAAAAGTTGAATATATGCCTAAAATTGCTCATCTTGTTACATAATCGTCCTTTCCAGATAACCCAGCACAAGCGCGCACACACACACACCACACAAAAATGACAACTTTAACTTTAAAACTGCAGCTTTTAATTCAAATTACCACAGTTATTTCAGAACATGTCCATGAACATAGGGCAATTTGAATAGAAACTACTAGATATAGTAACATTTATATATATATTTTAACATTCTTAAAATACGGAATGTATTTACAGTAACAAACAAGTTGCAGGGTGCCTTATAAACCGCCTTAAGCTGTACATTTACAAGATTTTAATTCAGATCAAACTTTGCAGACTTCTTATCTGTACACTAAATATTGTAACATTCCATTTTGTTCCGTTATTTAACATGAAAACAACACGAAAAAATTGTAATGTTGTAGCATCTCCAATTCTACATACAAGCAGTTCTGCAATACAAAAGTACATACAAAATAAACTCCTGTACAAGCATTATGGACCTTGCTTTCAAAACAGATATCCATTGGGAGATATGAAGAAAAATGTCATTTGCACTGTTTTGAGCATAAAGCGATGCCATGAATATAAAATATGAATTTATTAGCTTTACCTACCTAGTGTAAGTGTCTTTCAGCACTTGTATATGCGTATACCATACAGCTTACAATGAAATCTAAAGTTTTTGATTTTGTATTGTCCTGTGTAGCCAGATTAATGAGGGGACTACTGCAACACTACAAGTGTTGTCCATATTTGTAAAGCCTTTGTCTTGCTATTGTTTGTCAGTAGTCTGCTGGGTTAAAAGAGGATGTCTGGGTGCCTGATACTGGTTTATGGCTACATGCTTATTGCCAAAAATTGATCAGAGGTGCAGAAATTATAGTGGATCCCCTTGACAATCAAAAACCCACCAAACCTGTAGAAATTATAGTATCTTCATATTTGGCTGATAGCTAAATTATAGCAGAATTGTTGTTGTGTGTAGTATATACAGAAGCATGGGGAGCCAGTTTAGTGAACCTCACAATCCAGCCAGTGGGTAGAAATTAATGAATTAGATTAGAAGGTTGGATGAATGACTTGATAAATTAAAGCAATGAGAACGATGCTACACTGCATCCTTTCAGCATGATATGGAGCACTACACCTGTTTTCTGCGTATATTTTTAGTCCACTTTTTTAAAAAAAATACCACTGCTTCAATCCCATAATCCATAAAATGGATTTATTTGGAATTACAAAATATCATGATAAACCCTTGGGATTAGAAAATACCATGGCAGACCTTCCTAGGAAAAGCCAGCAAAAAGATCACCAACATTCCAAACCTGGAGTAGGACTGTTGTACCATGGATGTACCAGGAGCAACTAGTGCTTGTCAGTTTGGGTAGATTAGTAGCTTAATACTAAGTACCACAGGTGATTCATTGCTGTTATGGACGCAATGCAGCATCACACTCCAAACCCAAAGGTCAAAATGATCTACAAACAATGGAGAAAATGATGATTTATTTTGTATCTATTATATCTTTATAAACTGAATGCCTCTGTAAAGGAACAGTTATGTTTAAATACACAATATTATTTCATTACCTCTAAATTGTTGAAATTTATAGGACAAGAAATGTACTGCATATGTTGGGCTATTTTCATATTGGTCTGTCAGCAAAAATGGACCAAAAAAAGCTTCCACAATCAACAGACTGTATATGATTTGACCTTTGCAAATGTTTTTTTTTTGGTTGTTTAAACTAAGATACAGCATGAAGATTTCCTCTGGGAGCCTTTGAACAACTGCCCCACAAGCAGCAGCAACTAATCTCCCTGTGTGGTATGAGAATAAATCGCAGACAGGTTTCTTGGCTGACTGAGTAATAAAAAGTATAAAAGTAAGAAATCTAGCAAAGCATTTATAAACATAAGGAACACAAATAGATGTTTACATATGGATATATTCAGAAGGAAATAATAAGCATGTCCTCGGGGAGCAGTGAAATGTTAATAACCGTATATAGAATAAGGTGACTAGATCACTTGAAAATTCAGGGACACATCTAATAAATACACATTGCAGTACTGTGCATTTAAATTTAACTGTAGTAAGTTGAGCCCTGCTGGCTGTATTTTCTAGATGTGTTCATGAATTTTCAAGTGATCTGATCACCCTAATGTAGAGCACAAGTACCTTATTAGCAGATTCTTGATACACAGTTCATATATTCATTGCTGGCACCTTAGTATTGTGCATTAGTGTGTGAACTGCTGGGAATTCTTTATAAATACATACACATAAAAGATATTTTTATCCTTATATGTTTACTTTATATTATATACTGTCAGTGTTACAATACTTATGGAATTATAACTATAAAGCTAAGGCAGAGCGCTGCTGCAGACTAAGAAATTTAGAATATCTTACAGTAAAAACACAATAAAGAGTAATGGCACACAGCTGATTCCACAAATAGATGCCAGGGTGATTTCCCATTTGATGAGCGGTTTAATTGTAATCGCCGCCCAATAATTCCTATGCTAACATAGGGCACCCAGGGGTGCAGGTAATTTCCATAGGAATGAATGGGTGGGGCGCATTGCCTCCCACCTGCTGAACAGGAAAACACTCTGCTTAAGGTGATACTGTGCATTTTCTTGCTCATTACCTTAAATGTACAAATACAAGGCCTTCCTATCCCATGCAGGTCCTTTTCATATAACAATTCACCATAAACTTAAAAATCAAAAACAGAAAAACTTGAGGGTTTCCAATATTTGTTACACCGTTCCAGGTTGACTGCTCAAGCAACCTTAGAATATTTACAAATAGAACATTTTACACAAAAATATATTACATCAATTTTTTTTTTCTAATAAAAGAAACAGTAAAATCTAGTTCAAAACTCTATTATTTTACATTCAGAATCCCATATTTGCATCTGTACATTGAAGGAAAGCCCTCAAGTCTTTGCATAATTCATTCTAAAGTTGTTGTATTCCACAAAACCCTTCCCTTCCATAGCCTAATGGTACAAACTAATGAAGAAAAAAATCATTAAAAAATGGATGTTCTGTTTCTATAGCAGGTAGGCCAGCTGACCTATAGTCCAGAACTCAAAAAAGGGTTGGCCAAATCTACAGTTTACAGTGGTTTACTATTATCCCCTTTAATACAATGTAATTTCTACGGCATGGTAAATATGGGCGTTACATTTATGTCCATGGAGGCCATGGTTTTATTCTAATCCATCAGAAGCACAACACCTCCAATGTGATTAAACACAAATATACAGATAAATAAGGCACCCTGTGTAAAAAAAAAAATAAAACTGAATATCAATTTGTTTTTCTGAACGTATAAACAGTAAATGTAAACCCTTGCAAACACTATATATTTAAAAAGGAATGCGCCAAATGCATCTTAAGTTTGGGCAAATAACAAATCATCCGAGAAAAAAATATGGGAAATATAAATGACTCCCAAACTGAATCACGGATTTAGTGCATCCCTTTTTTATTTTTTTTTTTTATTATTTAAGAGATATCATAGAGAGTCAGAAGTTTTTAAAGGTGCAGTATACTCCTGTATAGACTTTAACATGAGTAAAATAAATGCTTAAAATACATTTTTATTGTAAAACATTACCAGAGCAGTACATGGGACATCAGTTGGGGTCAGCGGGCTACCAAACATGTTATTGTTTTGTGTATGGCCAGCTTGACTACTTCCCTGTAATTAGCCCTATATACTATAATTATGATGTTTTAGAGCTGTAATGTGCCAGATTTACCAAATATAATATCATATATCACTAGTTCAGAAAATGACCTGTTTGCTATTAGCCTAAATTAGTGGGAAAGCCGAATCAAATATAAATCAGTCTTACCGGATAATGACATCCCTTTATTTCTATGCCTTTGCCCACACGTATCTGAAGTGAACAACATCTATTATTTGTGGCAAGATTATAAGAAAACAGTTACAGTTTCTAGCTCGCATGTTAGGTACAGTATGCTGATGTTTACCGCTTCAGATTCAGCAACTAATGCAGTTACATAACATGGATTATTTCCCCAGATTGGTTAAAAAATTCATATTTAGGTAACATGGCACAGTATCCAGTTACTATTTACATAGCAGGATTAATGTTAGGGCTGGCCTTTGTGGTGTTCAACTCCCTAATCAGTTGCCCAACCAAAATAAATGACCAAAGGTTGATTAAAAATAAAAAATAAAGAATTGTAAGAGAAATAATGGCCAAGTTCTTGTATGCATTTTATATACATACTATGGGCAGGAAAGGTGTGTGAATTATATACAATATTTTTAAGTATTTAAAACAAAGTGTTTCAGGTATCAGTGTGATTTTTAAATCAAAATATAGCCAGGGCAGGTAAACACTGCTACTGATACTGTGCAGCGGTTCAGATGCCAGAGGCAAAAGCCAATGAACTATGTAAACAATGGATTTAAGGAGAAGAAATTCATGTCCGTCTGTGCCACATGGTGCAACAACATCTTCCATCCAACAAAGCTGCCATTTTCTCTCTGCTAGCCAGCCCTCTCTTTAAAGTACATGGGCCTGCTAGCCATCCCTTTCTGTTGGACACACACTTTGTCTATATGTGCTGTATTGTTTGGAGACACTGCAACACATGATGTGCTCTAGGTAGGGTTAAAAAGTCACAGAGCACACTTGTCACCGTGTCACCCACACCTCTCTGGAGACCAAGGTTTATAGGCTTATGCATGTGCTTTCAACAAGGGATTTACTAAGAAGTAATAAATATACCATTCATTTTATGTGGCCTTTAATTTTAATCTAATATTTAGACCTTTACTTAAGCTTTATTGCTGTAGTCTAATCAGGCAGAATATGCAATACTCAATCACTTGAATATAAAATTCAAATTGATGACTGCTTTGTATTTTATAGAGCTAAAGATTAAGTATTCTTGATCATATCCCTTGAAAACATGCCCCTTACCTGCTGGGGAGTGTGTATATCACAGGCAGGATTTATTAAAGCTTAGAAACATAATAAATAAAATAAATAAACCCAAAACTGTGAAGCAAGGAGACAAATAATATTGAGACGTGCCTATGAATGCGCTCGTGCTTTGAATGCTTGCAGCTCCTACAGCTGTGGATAACGCACATATGTAACATAGATGTGTTACAGACCCTGAGCATAAGTCATACTCTCTTCGCAAAGCAATATCTGCAGAATCGAGGCATCTGGTTAGCAGACATCAAAGCTCAGGTGATTCTCATAAGATTCAGGAGGTTGCAGGTATTGTCTTTACCTTTTTAGATCTCCAATATGCGGTTTCATATTTACATCCACTGATGTCCATTTTGTCAGTATAGAATATGGAAAGAGACTATTCACACACATGGCATATTTCCCAGGACAGAGGTATTTTCAAATGGAGGGTGGAAGCAGTTAAGAAAAATAAAAAACACAATAAACCTATTGTCATAACAGGAACACGCACTATCACCCAGCTGTGTCATGCTGAGTTTCATATAAGTCTAGTCACTATTGCACCTCACCAATGTGTCCATAAATCCTCATGAAACCTTAACTTTAAAATTAAAAGTGCTCAGGATGGCATCAGGGAAGTTGCTGGGCACCAAAAAGCTCCATTCTCAATATTCGCCAACATTGAAAGAATTACATGCTTACTGAACCATGTGCTTATGCCCTACTATTCCATCCTCAGAGAGTGATTGCAGGAAGTGTGCACACTGCTCTCGATCCTGAGGCAGATCAGGACATCACACTGTAGAAGGGGACATGTGCTTTGGGGGAGCTAGGTCCAACAGGGCCTGTACTGTTCCGGCCACTTCCACCAACCCAGATTCTTCAAGAATGTGAGGAGGAATACACAGGCGATCCTAAGGGTATACCAAGGAAAAGTGACAACAAAAATAAAAAATATAAAACATAAGAAAAACAAAATGAGGGAAATTATATAAAATGTGATATATAAATAAACACAGGCAAAGAAATAAATGTTAACACAAAAATATAAAGACAAAAAAAATCCTCTGGGTATCTCCCATACACTTTGGCTCTGGCGTAAAGCACGATTATATGAAGTATAGCATAGCAAAGAAAACAGACAGAATTTAAGCGCTTCAATGAAGTCTGTAGCAAAATTTATTCACAAGAAGTAGCAAAAAAAACAAAGTGCAGTTGGCATAGAAGTGATCAAGCATCACTACAATATCAGGGCCCTGCACTTATCCTTTAACATTGCCAGTTAAATTTCTTGTGCCACTCAAACTTTTGATTTGGTATACATTTCTATGACTTTACAAAGTAGAAAGTTAACAGTCAAATAGGTAAGGCACCAAACCACACTCCAACCTTAGATATCTACCCTACAGAGGAAGCCATGAAACTATTTGAAACTGAAACTAGCCATTTGAAACTAACCTTTCGCATATGCCACATACTTTCTAGGTATTAAACTGAATATAAAACCCCCAGCTCACAAAACAATGCAGGAATCCAGAAAACTACTTGATTAGACAGCAAAATACTTTTGTTACTTAGGGTTTTTGCTGAAAATTGTATACGATATCAGAGTTGAACCAGCAGCTAAATTTTAAAACACGTACCTTCATATGTAATAAAAGGCACTACTTCTTCCCAGGTGTGGTAAACAATAAGATGCATGCTTATAACGGGTGACCAGGAAATGCTACCTGATGATTGGCTGATATAATTTACTGCACCTGGGCACACAATCTTATTACAAAACTTATATATGCTGTAACAATACTGATATTTATATAATGACTTATTTAATGCGCTTTGGGTCCCACGGGAGAAAAGCGCTTTACAAATGTTTGTTGTTGTTGTTGTAATGTAACTAGGTGTATCTCACGGATTGGTGTATGGTAATATGTATTTAATTTATTAGGAGCAGTCTTATTTGTGTAGTACTTTGTTACCAGGTATCATAACTTAGTCAACCACTCCACAGAGACTTTTGATGGTCAGATTGATGACTTCTTATAAATAGCATATTTTAAAATGTCTAAATTATGTGTGTATTTAATGTCAAACCAACAGAGGTCACCATCACACCAGGATGACTTCTGATTCTTTGCAGTTACCATATAAATCAGCTAGGTTAGTTTCATGCAAGATACTCTCCCAGACCAGAGTCCCTTTGGAAAACTTCTGGAGTGATCAGATACCAGTTGACCATTGAATCTTAATGAAATATGAGTGTCCTGCTGACAAGATACCAGATAGCTGGATAAGTCTGAAACAGAATGGTACTCTGGATCCAGTTATTTGCCGGCCATAGAAAGAATACATGCAACCCTTCATAGAGAAGCTCCATTTGTGAAGCAGGCTCAACAGATTGACATAGGTTTCTTGTGATGGCCCCGTTCTTAGGCATATCAGTGTTGTTCCGTTTGTTTATGTGCTTATTAATAGGATATGAGCACCAAGTATTGTGGCTTGTTTGCAGAGTCAAAAGCACACCACAACAAATTCAACTTTGGTATATTGGCTTTTGTAACAGCACCAAATGAATACTCCTAAATCGAAGTTCCAATATTATAGAGATGTGACCTGCATACAAAGGTTTAGCTGTGGCTAAATTAAAAAGGCACACAAATGCTTTTAGGACTACAGGTCTCCATGTGCGATAAAATTATATCTCCACACTGGATTATTGTGCTGCCTGGTTTTAGGCACCATTCAACCCCTAAATGGTTCAACATTTCTGTTTAAATTCCTCCTTGTATGCACCACAGTTCACCTCCACCTTTTGGCAGAGATAAAAGAACTGGAATAAAGGTAGCAGGAAAGTGCAAATAACCTAATGTTTCCCTTTCAATATAAATAAACTGTTTACTTGAACGGTGTCAGATCTCCGCAAATTAAGGAAATACCAAGCAAGTGGGACGACTGGTGCACCCATGGCTTTCATTTAGAAGTCAACAGAAGTGTTAAGTAGAAGATCCTTTCTGTTCCTAAAGCATAGTTGTGAAGACCATATTTGCTATGCACAGAAACAGAACTCTGTAGTAAAGTACAGGTATAACACTAAATGTGCTTATCACAGAATTGCTTTAAGGAAAACAAATACTGTTCACTTGTCCCTTGAAAAGTAACCCTGCCATTCTATGCCTGTGTCCAGAAGTTAAGAACCCAGTGATAAAGCAGGAAGAGAAGAAGCATGAGGGTGCAGTAGAACACCACAAAGCCCAGGATATGAAGAGAAATTGCAGGTGCTTGTGAGCATTCTCCAAAGGAAAGAAGACATTCCAGAGTTCCCTTAATGCTGCAGAGGTTTAATTGGAGAATATCTGAAGGGAGACAAACTTTATCCTGTCCAGTGGGGCAAGCAGGAAGGCAAAAACAGAAATGCAAAGTCAGTCATGCAAATACGAACATGCAGTTAGAGCCACATTAGTCCACATTAGTCAGAACCAAAGAAAGCAGGGTTGAAAAGGAAAATCTTTTTTTTTTTAAATTAAAAGAATAGGAAGAATACAGAAATTAAGAAAAACAATACAACTTATATATGGTTTAAAAAAAAAAAAAAATCACTACCAATCAAATTATATTTAGATTGCTAGAATAACAGAAAGGCACAGAATAGATAAAGGTAGACCATAATTGATCTATCCTTTATTAATTCATTTGATTGATTTTATATGTTCACACAGTAACAGAATAACTCAAGTTAATATGTAGAATGGCATTTCTTTACATTCAGACTTTAAAGTGAATGAAGGCAGGCTGCAACTTAAAAAGCAAAACCATTACCTGAGGAACGCCTATTTTTCTACAAGCTTCCAGGAAGTTTTCCACATTGCGTCTGCATTTTGCCATGGAGAGCTTGGGCTATGAAAATAAAAATATTATTGATGTTACTAAAAGTGGCACTCACCATAAATGTGGGCCAGAAAGTTATAAGCCAATTTTAAAATTCTGTGATATACAGCTTTAAAGGGGAAACATTTATTGATTGTATCTAAATATGTTTCAACCACATCTGTGATTATTATCTATCTTCCTTAAAGGCTTACTAGCACTTAAAGGGGTGGAGTAAATTGTTTTGCTGAAGGTATGTTGCAGATTCAGAGCCAAATCAGCCTGCCAGGCACTTACACAGTGCTGTGCTTCCAACAGCAGAACACCTGCCCAAACGAATAATACTGGTCACAAAAGTACATGCATGCAGTACACATGCCTTAAACAAACATATGTACTTTTTTTTTTTTCTATAATATATATAATTAGTGAAAAGTCATAAAATATTTACACACTAACACCACTTAACAGATTCCCTTTAAAAAGTAATTTTGTTTTTTTTTTTACCGCTCATAATTTGTAGGTAAAAACTAAACCTATAGATTTGTTTACATAGAGAATTAAGCTGTATCTACTACCATGACACTATTGCAAAATAAATTTCAAGAGCGTTGACAAGCTTACGTAGGCTTCTCTACTATATGTGAGTTTTCAGTAGCGGCCAAAAAAACTTTCAGATGTGGCTTGAATGCAGGAGAAACATTAAAGCTATTAAGTCAAAGAAAAGGGACAGCCGGGACAGAATGTGTGAGATGAACTTGTTCTTGTTTTACTAAAGGTGGCCATACACGCACCGATATTATCGTACGAAACCTCGTTTCGTACGATAATCGGTGCGTGTATGGCATGTCGGCGAGTCGACCGATATCGCAGGAAGCTGCCGATATCGGACGACTCGCCGATCGGACAAGTTTGAAAATTTTGATCGGGCGCCATAGAAGGCGCCTGACCAAAATTCTCCCTTCAGAGCTGAATCGGCAGAAGGAGGTAGAAATCCTATTGTTTCTACCTCCTTACCTGCCGATTCAGCCCTGAATGGTGTGTGGCGGATCTTACGATGTTTCGTGCGACCGATGGTCGTACGAAACATCGTCGGATCGCCACGTGTATGGCCACCTTAACTGTGAAACATTCCCCAGTAAGTCTCTAAACTAATTTAGGCATTTTAGGTTTACTTTAAAGATGTGATAACATAACTGACATTTGGGAAAGGAGTTGTTAGGGAATACTTACAACAGCAGGAGAGGGAACATGGATACTCTGCACTGACCGAGGTCGAACATGATTGGCTAAGTGACACAGGACAACACCATCCATCAGGGCTGCACCAAGGTCATGGGGTAGAGAGAGTTTTAAGCGTGACTCAATGTTCTAAGAGTATAAAAAACATCTCATCAGCACGCCAGATAAACATGAAACAAAAACATTGAATTCATAATTTTTTCAGAAAAAAAAGACTAGCAATTAAAGAGCAAACTCCATAAATTACATCCATTAGAGATACTAACTGGATTTAGTGTAAAAATCAGTTATCGATTGCTCACAGATGCTTTGTTGGCTGAAACCACCAGCACTGTTTTGAGAAATGGATGTGGGTCAATACGCCTTGGTGGGGACATGTAACTACAACCATTTTTATTGACCCCCCACAGGACACATATTTATATATTTATTTAATTTGTAGATGTTGTCCCTCACAATTATTTTCAATTTACTTCAATGACAATCACCTGGACCAACCCAGTGCACTTTTACACCCCCTCAAATAACACTTTTTGTAAGCCTTTTCTTTATTGGCTATTAGGGCAATGACACAAGAGGAGATTAGTCGTCCCACAATTTATCTCCTCTAGTGGTGATAACTAATCTCCTTGAGTGCTTTCCTACTGGTAAGAATGTAAAACGCTGGTAGGAAAACAAAGTGACACTTTCCTCACAAGGAAACTTTGGAAACCTGGTAGGAAATCATTCAGAGTAGATTAGCCGCCACCACAAGAGGAGATTAATTTGGGGAGTGACTAATCTCATGTGTCATTGCCCTTAGGGTCCGATTTACCCCAGCAACCAGGCAGTTGTTAGAGAGACTGGGAGATGGATAGGAGAGAGATTTAACAGAAAGGGAAGTTAAAAAAAAAATACAAATAACAATAAACTTGTAGCTCCACAGAGAAATAACTTTTTGGTGACTTTTGAATTTACTGACCCTCCCATTTGAGAGCTGGAAAGAGACAGCCAACAGACAACTGAAATAATTGAAAACTATAAAAAAAAAATAGGCCTACTATAAAAGTTGATAAGAACAGGGCAGTCTATAACAAGTTAACATAAAAATGAATGAAACTGAATTACAGAAGGAATAACATACTCCGAACTGTAGAATATAAAGAGATACAGATTGAGTACTTTTATGTGCGTCATTGAGCTCTCCTCAGATATACATTATTTCATGAAAGCAAATTATATGTGACATTTCTAAATACAATTGTTAAGGAGATTTTAAACAGTTTATGGCTTTTGGGGTCCTACTATAGAAAGCATTAAGAATAATTGGTGTATTTTTTTTTTTTACAATTGTCTCCTTTCGTATACAAAATCTAAACCAAATCCTAGCAAAATAGAGTACTACATAAAACCCCCCAAAAATAACACTAAAGATTACTTTTAAGAAAAATGTCCACTTTATAGAACACAGCTGACTCCTTTCTGCAAAGCCCTGTGAACGCTTGGAAGCTAAGTACAAACCTTTCTAAGCTGTTCTGTCCCTTCCCGCTCCGCTTGTCTAGATTTGGAGTTCTGTTCTGTTCTTATAGTTGTAGACTCACTGGAAGAGAAGGCAGGAGGAGGTGGTGTGCTACCTGCAAATAAAAAAACAGGACCATTAGCACTCCATATGGTGCAGTTTTCAAATTATTTAATCCTCTTTTTATCCTATACTTATGATGAGGCTTGCTAATGGTGGTATACTGGAGTTACCACCAGGGTGGCAATGCTATGGTTTGAAGGCAAAGTCCTCTGCAGGTCTCCATATTAACTGCACAAAAAATAAACAGCATAGCTGTTAGTTAGTAACTGGAAAAAAAATTACAGGTACTACTTACCCCTCTTAACATCTTCTCGTATTGCAGCTCTAAATAAGAAGCTTTCAGGGCGTGATGGGAATCGACAGGAACTGGAAGAAGCTGGCGAGGATAAGTGCACTAGATAAATAGATTGAGCCAATTTTTTTATTAGGTGGGTGTATGGGTATTTCTCACACAGAGAAACATCAATCTTACCTTAACATAAAAAAATTATAACAGAAAAAAAGGAAATCAATAGAAAGCCCAAAGTGATTTTAACAGAGACCCAAGCCCTTATTGGGAAAGTTGACTATATAGGTTGCGCTGTGATATTCCCAGAATATGCTTTGTGACACTGAAAAGCTAAATAAACCCCTAACAGTGTGCACTATTAAAAAAAAAAAGCTTACTACTATCTGCGTAAGTAAGAAGGTTTGTGTAGTTTATTTAAGGCGGTTTTCCATTGAAAATAAAAGAACTTACCTGTTTGAGAAGCAGGCGAGACTGATGAAACAGAAGATCTCTCATCACTCTGCAGGTAAAACACAAGTGTAACCAAAGGAGAATAAATAGTCTTTACAATGTGTCCGTTAAACAGCAGCCAAACCCTGGGCTATTTTATGATTTGGATGAGTTAGGACCATGCATAAAAATAGTATTAAGGTACGAAGAAATGGCAATTTAGTATGTGTGGAATCCGGAATTTTATCTGAAAACCTTTTATCTATAAACCTCCAAAATACAACAATGCCATTTCCAATAGAGCCCTATTTAAACAGATCATTTTTGACTGATAATTTTTTTCCCAGCAATCATTTTTTTCACGTTTCCATGTCAGGGGTGACTTTCTCCTTCAAAGTATTTATGCTGTGGTAGTAAGCACTGATCCACTACCTTATGCTCTAACATCACTGCTCCAACAGGCAGGTTATTGGACCGTTAGGACCCTGCCAGTCAAGATATTTCCGCTGAAATATGCCCCGTATGTGCACTAAGGGCTATGGTACAGTAGCTATATTCTCCACTAACATTTTATCCAGTGGCTCCAGAAGCTTCGGAAATCACCACTGCTTTGTGCTATTAACAATGCTGCCGCATGTTTTCAAATCAAGTGATTGAATGTAGGCAGCTGCAGTGTTGTGCACTTCCCTGCTAACTGAAACATACTGTTGAAGAATACACCTGGGTGCCATATGGTAAATTATTTCTATATGGCTTAAAACACGGCACCCAAGATTACAAAAAGACACCTTTTCTGAAAAATCTGGCTAAGAGATAAAATACCGGTTTAAAAGACTGAAATATCAAATCACTGACTTAAACACAACACTCTTTTCTCCCTTCCCAACACACAAGGGGGAAGGGTGTTAATTCAAAAAAAACAAAAACAAAAAAACATTAGATGATATTTCTTCAACAGCCACTAGACACAAAGAAAAAGAATGAAAAACAAGACAAGCTACTACTAATGACAATGAACACAAAAAATTCTGGTATGTTTTAATTGCCCAGTGGAACTCAATCTAGAAAAGGTATTGCTGTTTTGCTGCCTGTTCTACCATGCTAATTTTACAAATATGTAACAATAACCCAGCAAACACATATGCAAGATTTATTCTAAGACTGGAGCTTTGTGGGATGCTGTAAAAGGATAATCAGATATGAGATATGGAAAAAAAGGCAACAGGAGTCAGCATGCATTATTCACCTGCATGTGGTTTCCTGGTCTCCTTTTAATGGTATTGGTATTACTGTCAACCTCAAAGACCAAGTGTGGCTCAAAACCATTCTGTCACCATCAGCAGCAGCAGAATAAATTCAAAAAGAAAAGAAAAAAAGAAATGGAAATTCTAAGCCAGAGAGGGACAGTAGACAGGCAACTGTGTGCTCAATAACAAGTTTCTTACTTTGGCAAACAGCAGCATGAGGAAGAGTTTATTGTATTTAGGATGAGTAGCTGAATGCATGACACACCAAAGCATGCTAACATTAGCTGAATAAGGGGTAGAAAGTGCCAGCCGCAAGCATTAAACCCTGCATCCCTTATATTACTTTACATCAAAGTATTCCAAAACATTGAAAAACTTTTATTTTATTTTGCAAAAAGTTAACCATCATTTTTAAACTAAAAAGGTATGCTATGAGCGAAGGAAGACCAACCGATTGTACTCAGAGGTAAGTTGTGGGATGTATTGGCTGTCAGGTCAGCCCCTTTCAAGCCTCTCCATGCTGTCCCAGTGAATAATGACAGTGAATTATATACACATGCTTGACCCACTCCAATACTGTCAGAGATGGGGCAGGGTGGGCATGGCTAAAAATAAGCACGGTTAGCCTGGTATGACTCAGGCTAAAAATGGGTTGAAACATCTTCGACCTGTGCATCACTAACTCACATTCTTCATGAACAGTAATAAAGCATATAAAAGCAAGGGTCAAATAAGGTACAATGCTAACAAAATGGGGACAAAAAAAGCATGAAATCTGTAACAACTAGGTCCATAAATATGCACAGGGATTGAAAAAGAGAAACATTTAAACTGCCAATTGTAAAATGTAACCATGCCTAGTGAAGCACCATTGTTGACTATAACAGCAAAGTTAGAGTCTTTAAAATTAGTAATAAGAAAGCAGCTGCATGTCAAGGGGAGGGCTGTGACCTGAATTAAAAATCAAAATGTGCGGTGGAAATCAGAAAGAGAAAATAAAAGTGAGAAGTTGAAGAAGTGGGAAAAGCTGAATATGAGGTAAAAAGCCAGAGAGGAAGCGTACAGAAAAAAGGGGGTGCAAGAAAAAGTAGTTAAGAAAGCATGAAGAGGTTGCACAGCAGGAAAGGGGGGAAAATAGGAGGATACAAAGAGGAGTGCAAAATAGATCTACGGTGACATTGGGAAATGAAGGATGAAGGAGAGAAAAATAATAAGTGGAAGGAGGAAAGGAAAAAAAAAAGCAAACAGAAGAGAAAAAAAAACAAAAAAAGAGGATAGCAGAAGGATATGGGTAATGGTAA